>NC_065596.1:680135-980135 GCF_024542745.1 Macaca thibetana thibetana
CAGAGTGAGGTTGATTTCTACCTAGAATTAGACAATAAGGTCTGGCTGACCTCTGCCTTTGGGATTTACCAAGGCAGGGCGGACTTTGGATTTAGAATTTATAGAAAAACAACAGGAGGCATGTTTTCTGCATTGTGAGATAGACACCATAGACAATTATGAATTCTTTCCCCCCTTTTGAGAGTGTGGCTTTTTGACCTTTTCACATCTTTTTCATTAACTTGCCATAGTTACGTGAGAGGCTCCAGGGGTAAATAGATCTGATGGGCAGAATCCTGTAAGTGTAAACAAGCATCTTAAGGCCACAAAGTATCCAGAGCCACGACCACAACTATACCTACCTGTAAAATGTGATACTGGAGTAAAGTATTCTTGTCCTTCTACTTACCCAACAGCTAGCAAATCAGGACAGCTAGCAAATCAGGATGGATGACCCAGGTTCTGGAGTTCAACCAAGGCAGTTCCATTTTTATTTAGAATCATCCTGAGTCTTCTGTGCCGGGCTTATCAGTGGACCATCAGCCCAGGTCACTGGGAACCCTCTCACAATCACCTGTGAATCTTTGAGACATTTGAGAATGTCCAGAACAGAATTGTGTCAGGCTGACAAGAGTGATTAATTCTGCTTCTGTCCCAGTGTGAGAGAAATGAGTCATCCTGTGTTTGTTTTGCCCCTTACACAAGAAGTATCTTTGATTGGTACCCAGATGAGAGTTTTTCCAGTTCCCTGGTACTTGGGTAAAAAATCAGGAGGTCTGGAGGCTCAAACAGATAAAACTAATTGCTTTCATTTCATATAGTCATTAAAAAAAATAGGATGAAGCAGGCCAGGTGCAGTGGCTCATACTGTAACCCCAGCACTTTGGGAAGCCCAAGATGGGTGGATCATCTGAGATCAGGAGTTTTGAGACCAGCCTGGCCAACATGGTGAAATCCTATCTCTACTAAAATACCAAAAAGTAGCTGGGTGTGGTGGCTCATGCCTGTAGGCTTGGCTACTTGCAAGGCTGAGGCAGGAGAATCTCTTGAACCTGGGAAGTGGAGGCTGCAGTAAGCCGAGATCCCATCTTTGCACTCCAGCCTGGGCAACAAAGTGAGACTTCATCTCAAAAAAACAGAAAAAGAAAAGAAAAATAGATGAAGCAGTCATGGTTCCTACCATCCTGGCAGTTTTAGCCTAGACTAGCAACTGGAAATATGGTTGAAATATACATCAGATGGTGGGTACAGTAAATAGACGTGTGCAAAAAATTGGGGCTTTATTTGGGCCACTTTCTTTATACTGTGGCTTCTGATGTCTACACCTGAACTTAGAAGAGTCATCATTATTATTTGTATTTATTTTTAGCCTGCTAAGAATACTTTTCTTTTTTTTATTTGAGACAGAGTCTCGCTCTGTCGCCCAGGCTGGAGTCCAGTGGCGCGATCTCGGCTCACGGCAAGCTCCTCCTCCCGGGTTCATGCTATTCTCCTGCCTCAGTTTCTGAGTCGCCGGGACCACAGGCGCCTGCCACCCACGCCCAGCTAATTTTTTTTTTTTTTTTTTTTTTTTTTTGTATTTTTAGTAGAGACAGGTTTCAACCGTGTTAGTCAGGATGGTCTCGATTTCCTGACCTTGTGATCTACCACCTCAGCCTCCCAAAGTGCTGGGATTCTAGGCGTGAGCCACCGCACCTGGCCAGAATACTTACTTTTCTTCTAAAAAAATTATTCTAGATTAACCTTAAGGGATTTTTAAAAATTGCTTATTAGCATATAATATAAAATTTGCAGGGCAGTGGCAAAAAAGATTAAAATTATACAAACTCAGACTTAGGTTTACTTAAGTAAGCTTTAAAAAAATGAACTGACAATACCCCCCAGTGGCACAGAGAACTTAATTGTACATCGGCTGTACACTCTGCCCCAGCCCTGTTCATATTCACCCTTTTTAGAGTCCTTATTTATGTTTGGCTCTACCCTGGCATCTTGCCTCACAGAACTGATTAGAAGAGATCAGAGTTTTGGGTCATGAATCCTGTTGCCTTTTTAGAGCTGCTGCTCAACATTTTCTGCAACCCAACAGATAAATGGGAAATATAAAGTATGTATTATAGGATCTTACTTTCAAATTTTTTATTAAAACCAGTGCTTGCAGAAACATTATTTAGCAACTTGTTTTCTGTTCCTGCAGATCTAGTAGTTGATTCACAAGTCCCAAGAAAGTAAGTATAAACACAATAAAAATTTATCTAAATTGCATTAAACTCTTTCCATCTGTATCTCTTTCATCTGTCTATATTTACCTTTTAATCTTTGCATTTTTTGAAAAAATCAATGACAGATCAACAGAAATAGAAATAAAAATGCTGGGTCCTTTAAAGCCTTGGAATTATTGAACACGTAGTATCGACTCACAGGGTGTTATTAGGATTAAACCACATAATGTGCTATCACAGTGCTCTGTAACATCCTATTGAGCACATAGTACCTGCTTAATAAACATTGCATTAGTACATGTGCACATGTTGTTTTCCAAATGCAGACTTACTCAGAAATTGCTACCTTCTGTTTTCTCTGTAAACTTTAGAGTCAGCAAAGAATATAATACTTTAGAATGAAGAATGATTGTCTTCATTTGTACCAGAAGTATTTGTGTTGTGACAAGAGTGCTGGGTTATCAGCCCAGGCTTCTAATGAGTGTCACCTGGCCATTTTGCAGAACTCTCTTTACTTGTGCCCTGTCCATGGATTCTGTTTATTGTTCTGGTGGAAGCCACCATGTTATTTTAATTAAGTGGTTCATGTGACTCTAAGGTGAGGTCAGAATCAAGTATGAGGAATTCAAAATACATTCATGAGAGTTAAGTTCCATCTTTGCATTAAAGGGTGGTTCAAGAACCCGTTCTGTTTGGATTTGGTAGGGACAGGACAGCGTGGCCCATATTTCCAGTACTGTAGTGGAAATTGCTGGTGCCTGTGTCAGGGGATGGCTCCTGAGGACAAAATAAAAGTGTATTTTTATCTCTGTGGAGCTACTCATTGTTTCTCAATCTCTTCTCCTATAAAGGACAGAAATGGTGGAGTTTCTCTGTCTTGGTTCTTCTGCCTGTGGATGTGGTGACAGCAGGTAGACCTGTGGTGCTGACACTTTTAAAGGCATGTTCTCAAGATGCAGGTATAATTTGCCCAGAGAATTTTATCTGAGAAATAATCCTAGAGAAGGAGGAGAAAGAGGAAAAAATGGCCTTTTTTTTTTTTTTTTTTCAGCTAAATATGTCTCAGATCAAGATCTGTGTCCACTCTGCTTCCTCCAGGAAACAAGTTTGGTACTTGCAAACCTGTACTTCTCTACTTGTGTTTTTCCTCCCTAATGAGTTTGTCTTAACTACTTTAAAAAATTCTTACAATAATCAAAGTCTCTGAAAAATATATTTTTCTATATACCAGAGCCTTCTCTACATTATGGCTTCTTATATGCCATGCAGAAATCTCACTATGAATTTATAATCTGCAATATTAAAAATGTCCCTTTGTGGCTGTTGAACATGGGAAGGTGTAGATACTCCAAATTCCTGTTGGGGGGAAAACCTGGGGTTTTTAGTGAAGACAGAGAACATGTAATGTTGAGGTTTCATCTGTGTTCTTTATTATGTCTATGCAGTATAGGATTAAGAAAATACCCATTGAAGCAGTATGGTATTTATTACCCAGAAAATTATAAAAAATTTGATAGGCGATAACTGCTCTTTACAGTGCTAAAGAAAGACTATTTAAAATCACTATTAAAAATTACAGAACATGGGAGATACCTGTATCTTGAACTTTCCATAAAACTAATGTTTCCTTATGGTTAAATTCAGACTATAATTTACCTTTCAGGGGGCAGTATCTCAGCAGTAATGCTGTGTCCTTCTGGGTGCATCAGGACATTATAAAAGTTTGTTCTAGTGTAGTTGATGTTAATAAATCACTTAGTTGATAAGCTCTCTGATACATGTTTTACTATAGAATTAATTATTTTTCTCTTCATTGTTAAGTATCTTTATGCAGCTGATGTGAACAAACCACCACATTTAATCTGGCAGCTGCCCTTCTTTCTTAGGTTTCCTTTGCATTTGTCTGTTTTTGGAAAATGAAGGCTCTCATCTTTATTTACAAACCAGAAAAACACAGGGTCATTCAATTACTGGATATTTGACAAAATAGTCTTTTTGGGCCAAAAACATTGGCATACTGATGAGCTTGTTAAAAATTCAGCAACTCAGACTTTATCCCTGATCTTCTGAAAAAAAAAAAAATCTGCATTAACAGGATCTCCAGCTTATTGTACGCATAAAAATTTGAGTGATAGCTTCTAACTCAACATGTCTATTCCATCTGAATAATATACAAAAGTATGTCCATCTGAAAAATACACACAATTAATTCTTTTTTTTTTTTTTTTTTTTTTTTTTTGAGATAGAGTTTCACTCTTGTTGTCCAGGCTGGAGGGCAATGGTGCGATCTCAGCTCACCGCAACCTCCGCCTCCTGGATTCAAACGATTTTCCTGCCTCAGCCTCCCAAGTAGCTAGAATTACAAGCACAAAGCACCATGCCCAGCTAATTTTGTGTTTTTAGTAGGGACGGGGTTTCTCCATGTTGGTCAGACTGGTCTCAAACTCCCGACCTCAGGTGATCTGCCCGCCTCTGCCTCCCAAAGTGCTGGGATTACAGGCATGAGCTACCATGCCCGGCACACGATTAATTCTGTATGATGTAAATGTAGCACTCAAAATTGTACATGTTAGTGTTTATGCCCTCAATTTTATACTTTATTGTCCAGAAAAATACACTATATACACTGGTGTTATGGATCTTATAACACTTTGTTTTCTCAGAGTTAGAGAATACATTAGAGAATATTTCTAGTTGAAAACTATTTTATTGAATTATTTCAGTCACTCTTAGAAGTCAGAACCAGCTCTGTTTACTCTCTCCATTTTACGTTGAGTCAAATTAAAAATTATGCCCATGACCACTTGGTAAATAAGTGTGTTTGTGTGTGTTTTCCAGGGATCATTGACATTTCGGGATGTGGCCATAGAATTCTCTGTGGAGGAGTGGCAATGCCTGGACACTGCACAGCAGAATTTATATAGGAATGTGATGTTAGAGAACTACAGAAACCTGGTCTTCCTGGGTGAGAATAACTTTAATACGCAATTCCTAGTATACGCGATAGGTTTCATTTTGCTGCGGACTTTATTGGCCTGAACAAAGGAGGTTGAATGCAGGAATAAAGACAAAGACGGCACCAGGGGACTCCTTGCTTCTAGTGAACAAGGGCCGTGAACTTCTATAGCTCTTCATATTTATTGAGTAAAGGAGATAGGGAGAAGGGGGAGGTTGTGGTCAGCTGCTTGACTTAGTGACTGTATTCTTTGAACAGTACTCTCCAGATGTTCCAGTAGTTAACCTCAAGGAGCATGGCACCAGGGAGTGACTGTCCTCAGTGTACCTCTGGCGGTTTGCCCACATTCTGCCTTCATGATAAACAATTTGCCGTTTGATTCATGGCGCATGAGCAGAAGGTCAAGTTTGCCCACATTCTTTTTTTTTTTTTTTTTTTTGAGACATTCATGATGCAAACTCAGCTCACTGCAAGCTGCCTCCCGGGTTCACGATTCATTCAAGTCCAGTAGCTGGAATGCTGAGTTGGGTTAGCCACAGCCCTCAGGACCTCGTGATCCGCCTGTTCGACCTCGCTGAGATCCCTTGAACAGCATTGCTCTTTTGTATAATTTCTTTTTGGTAATTTATGCTTCAGATTTCTGTTTTCAAGAAAATCACAGGGAGTTTTCCATAGAGAAAAAAATTTCAAGATGTTTCATCTTGACCTGAACTTACCACATTCTTGAGCTCCTCTCTGTCCTTCACTTTAGATTAATGGTAATTTCAAAATTTTACTGGCATAAAATATTATTGCTCACACTTTAAAATCTAATTACCACCACCAATTTTTAATTCAGTAGTACCAGGTGATAAAAGTAAGAACCCACAAAATTAGAGTATTTTCTAAATATTTAGAAATTTCTGTTGTAATTTAGTATTTTGGGATAAATGTATTAGAATATTGTGTTAAATCCTCTTTACTGAGCACATTATTAAGTTGTTAATTGGAGAATATGAGCAAGAGGCATGTTACTTATTTTTAATAAAACAGGTATTGCTGTCCCTAAGCCAGACCTGATCATTTTTCTGGAGCAAGGAAAAGAGCCCTGGAATATGAAGAGACATGAGATGGCAGAAGAACCCCCAGGTAGGTGAGAGTGAATACAACAGACAACGTGGATGACAGGTCCAAAGTGAAGAAGAAAGCAAGTCCCTAAAGTGATATGGGAAGCAGTGTTCCAAAAGAAATAGTTTCTGGAAAGCCTAATTTTTATTTTTATTTTTAAATTTTCTCTCACACAGGGGCATCTTCTCTCTTTTGCTTTTAAAATATCTAAGAATTCTTCTTTCCCTTCAGTAATCTTCCTTCAAGTTTACAGTGACAGCCAAAGTACTGTTCATGGCATACAAGAGAGTGTGCAATCTGAGTTTTTTCGTTTTTGTTTTTGTGGACACACAGATGTTTGCATAATTTTAAGACACTCCACGTTAGACTATCTTTTAAGTTCTCTTTTTCCATCATCTCTGAAATGTGTGAGAGTAGTGATTTCTGTATTATTGGGTGTTTTTTGTTCATTTTTCTGCACATTTCATCCTGTTTTTATTATAGTCTTGAAATATAGTTTGAAATTATAAAGTATGATGTCCTTCTGCTTTTTTCTTTTTCTTCAAGATTGCTTTGGCTATTCACAGTTTCTTGTAGTTTCAGGTAAATTTTATGATTGTATTTTTCATTACTGTGAAAAAAAACCACTGGAATATTGATAGAAAGTTTATTGAATCTAGAGATCACTTTGGATAATATGGTGTTTTAGCGTTTATTCTTTGAATCGATAGAGAAAATGTATTTAAATTTATTTGTGTTTTCTTATTTTTCATTGATAAATCTTTCACTTGAAAAGTTTTTCAGTTCCTCGGTTAAATTTGTCCTCAGATATTTATTATTTTAGTGCTATTTTAAATAAGATTGTTTTCTTCCTCTATTTTATCAGATAGTTTAAGTGTATGGAATCATAACTTGTATGTTAATTTTATATTTTGCTAATTTACTGAGTGTATTTATTTGTTTTAAAAGGTTTTAATGTACTGTTTATGGTTTTTTTATAGAGAACATTGCATGATCTACAAGCAGCAATGTTTTACTTGTCTTCAATTTCAATGACTTTAAAAATTTTTTGACTAATTTTTCTTCCACATACATCAAGTGCTGTGTTAAAATAGAAGCTTTGACGATGGGCACAATATACTTTTGCGTTGGTGTCTCAATTTGAAGGAGCAAACACCTCAAAGTTTTGATAAACTGGTTTCAGAGGGTAAAAATCTTCCTTTCTTGGGCCCCCAGGGTGATAGAATGCCCTCTGGGTTTGTAGTAGAGCGGGGTTGTAGCTTGGTCACAAGGCTGCTGGCTCTGCACTAGGGTCGGCTTATCATAAAGGACTTGGGTAGTTGTAATTCCCATTTTACTTTTGGACACAGTAAATATCCTTCAGGACTTTGCTCAGTAGGATAGATGCTAGGGCAGGTTTCTGCAGTCAGGTCTGCATATGGTGGGCTTTATATTAGGATGTGGATTAGTATGGCTTGTACTGAGTACCAGAGAGGATTTCTGAGGTCACTGTGGGTTTCTACATAGGCAGAACTGGCGATGAACTGTGGCTTAGGAAGCTGGAACTGAGTCATGGAACTGTTATTGGGACCAAGGTCTGCAGGCCTGCCAGCTTGGCTCTAAATGGGTATCTCTCCAGGCTTCTGGAAGACCAAGACCTCTCACAGACTGTGGCTGGGAGAAGTTTGGGATGCTTACAGAGTAAGTTCAAAATTCTCAGTGGGATGGAGTTGGGTGGGACATTTTCTGGTCTGTAGTCAAGAGCAGGGGTCCTGTAGTTTGCCACCTAAATGAAAGCTTGCCTTCTGAAAAGGGTGCTCCTCAATCTTGGGCTCAGCAAAGTTTCACAATTCCCTCCCTGGATCTCAAAGCTCTCTTAAAGGCACTTATTTCCGAGATGGGGTCTCACTGCATAACCCAGGTTGGTCGTAATATTTTGGCCTGAAGCAGTTCTCCAACCTTACTGTACCATGTAGCTGTCATTACAGATACTAACCATGATGCCTGGTTCTCTCATTAAGACATTTTTGTCATGGATGACTGACAAACTTTCTTGCTGTTGGGGGTTAAGCAAATAGGGCACCTTTTTCTTTTTATCTGCTTCTAAGAGTGTAAATGCTTTATATCTATCTATCTCTTACAATCTTTGTCTTTTTGTGGCTGACATTTCATTTTGCATAACGTTATCAAGATTTATCTTTATAATTGGTAGACTGTTTTCTGCTTTTTGAAAACTGAGTGATATTCCAGTATTTTTATATTTCAAATTGTATTTACTGAATGATTTGGTGACGGAAATTTGCATTGCCTTTACCTGTTAGCTTACAGTTACAGTAATAATTATTGCTATGTAAATGACTCCTCATATGACCATACATGTTAAAGTAATGTCTTTATATATGGGTTGCATTCTATTTCATTAGTTTAATTTTTTTTTTTTGAGACATCCTTATACCAGATTGTTTTAATTCTGTAGCTTTGTAACGTCTTTTGAAATCAGGAACTTTAATGCCTGCAGCATTCCTTTATTATTATTATTATTTTAAGATTGATGGGAACTTTATTGCCTTTGGGGTTCGATATACTTTTGGGGTTGCTGTTTCTGTTTCTTCAAAAATACAATGAGAAATTTGAAAAACATTTCATTAAATTTGTAGATTACATTGACCAGGATTGACCAGGATGAACATCTTTACAATATTAACTATTACAACCTTTACATAAGAGCGTGCTCGAGTGTTTTGTTAAATTCCTATGTGTGTGTGTATATATATATATATGGTTTTTTTTTTTTTTTTTTTAGACGGAGTCTTGCTCTATCTCCAGGCTGGAGTGCAGTGGCACGATCTCGGCTCACTGCAACCTCTGCCTCCTGGGTTCAAGCGATTCCTTTGCCTCAGCCTCCTGAGTAGCTGGGACTACAGATGTGTGCCACCAAGCCTGGCTAGTTTTTCACATTTTAGTAGAGACAGGGTTTCACTATGTTAGTCAGAATGGTCTTGATCTCCTGACCTCGTGATCCACCTGCCTCGGCCTCCCAAAGTGCTGGGATAACAGACGTGAGCCACCATGCCTCACATTTTTTTTTTCCAGTTTCTGTCTATTATTGTTGTATACTTGCATTTGAGTTTAGTCATAGAAAATAATTCATAAAATTTCAGTTTTAAAAAATTTGGTAAGACTTCTTTTTTGGCCTAAGAGGTGGTCTATCAAGAAATATGTTGTATGAGCTATTGAGAAGGGTGTGTATCCTGATGTTGAGGAGTGCTCTCTATACCTCTGTCAGAAATATTTGTTTTATACCACCTTTAAGTAGTCTGTTTCCTTATTAATATTCTGTTTTGATTTTTTTTAATTATACTTTAAATTCTGGGGTACATGTGCAGAGCGTACAGGTTTGTTACATAGGTATGCACGTGCTCTGGTGGTTTGCTGTACCTATCAACCTGTTATCTACATTAGGTATTTTTCCTAATGTTATTCATCCACTAGCCTCCCACCCCACCACAGGCCCCGGTGTGTGATGTTCCCCTTCCTGTGTCCCTGTGTTGTCGTTGTTCAACTCCCACTTATGAGTGAGAACATGCTGTGTTTGGTTTTCTGTTCTTGTGTTAGTTTGCTGAGAATGATGGTTTCCAGCTTTATCCATGTCTCTGCAAAGGACATGAACTCATCCTTTTTTATGGCTGCATACTGTTACGTGGTGTGTATGTGCCACATTTTCTTTATCCAGTCTATTACTAATGGGCATTTGGGTGGGTTCCAAATCTTTGCTATTGTGAATAGTGCTGCAATAAACGTATGTGTGCATGTGTCTTTATAGTAGAATGATTTATAATTTTTTGGGTACCCAGTAATAGAATTGCTGAGTCAAATGGTATTTCTAGTTCTGGATCCTTGAGGAATTGCCACATTGTCTTCCACAATCGCTGAACTAATTTACACTCCAACCAACAGTGTAAAAGCATTCGTACTTCTCCACATCTTCTCGAGCATCTGTTATTTCCTGACTTTTTAATGATCACCATTCTAACTGGGATGAAATGGTATCTCATTGTGGTTTTCATTTGCATTTCTCTAATGACCCGTGATGATGAGCTTTTTTTCATATGTTTGTTGGCCACATAAATATCTTTTTTTGAGAAGTATCTGTTCATATCCTTTGCCCACTTTTTGATGTTTTTTTTTTTTTTTTTTTTTGTATTTCTTGTAAATTTGTTTAAGTTCTTTATAGATCCTGGATATTAGCCCTTTGTCAGATGGATATATTGGAAAAATTTTTCTCCCATTCTGTAGGTTGCCTGTTCACTCTGATAGTTTCTTTTGCTGTGCAGAAGCTCTTTAGTTTAATTAGGTCCCATTTGTCAATTTGGCTTTTGTTGCCATTGCTTTTGGTGTTTTAGTTATGAAGTCTTTGCCCATGCCTGTGTCCTGAATGGCGTTGTCCAGGTTTTCTTTTAGGGTTTTTATGGTTTGAGGTGTTACATTTAAGTCTGTAATCCATCTTGAGTTAATTTTTCTATAAGGTATAAGGAAGGGGTCCAGTTTCAGGTTTCTGAATATGGCTAGCCAGTTTTTTCAACACGATTTATTAAATAGGGAATTCTTTCCCCATTGCTTGTTTTTTTCAGGTTTGTCAAAGATCAGATGGTTGTAGATGTGTGATGTTATTTCTGAGGCCTCTGTTCTGTTCCATTGATCTGTATATCTGTTTTGATACCAGTACCATACTGTTTTGGTTACTGTAGCCTTGTAATATAGTTTGAAGTCAGGTAGCATGATGCCTCCAGCTTTGTTCTTTTTGCTTAGGATTGTCTTGGCTATATGAGCTTTTTTTTCTGGTTCCATATTAAATTCAGTTTTTTTCAAAATCTGTGAAGAAAGTTAGTGGTAGCTTGATGGGGATAGCATTGAATCTAGAAATCACTTTGGGCAGTATGGCCATTTTCACGATATCAGTTCTTCCTATCCATGAGCATGGAATGGTCTTCCATTTGTTTGTGTCCTCTCTTACTTTCTTGAGCAGTGGTTTGTAGTTGTCCCTGAAGAGGTCCTTCACATCCCTTGGTGGTTGTATTTCTAGGTATTTTATTCTCTTTGTAGCAATTGTGAATGGGAGCTCAGTCATGATTTGACTCTCTATTTGACTCAGGCTCTCTCTCTATTATTGGTGTATAGGAATGCTTGTGATTTTTGCACATTGATTTTATATCCTGAGAGTTTGCTGAAGTTGCTTATCAGCTTAAAGAGATTTTGGGCTGAGACAATGGGGTTTTCTAAATATACAATCATGTCATTTGCAAACAGAGAGAATTTGGCTTCCTCTTTTCCTATTTGAATACCCATTATTTCTTTTTCTTGCCTGATTGCCCTCATGAGAACTTCTAATACTATGCTGAATGGGAGTGGTGAGATTTAATTTAACATCCAAGTTAAATTAATCCTCCTCACCACGGATACCCCCCTCACTTAGGTGTCCCTTGTTCACCATCCTCCATGAAATCAATATCCCGCACAAGAGTGCTACTCTCCTCGCTCCGGGCCCATAAATCGTGGGGGTAGCTATAATGAACTGTATCCGGCATCTGGTTGTTTACCTCAGGGCCATATAACTAAGATCGCCCACACGTTCCCCTTAAATAAGACATCTCGATGGATCACGGGTCTATCACCCTATTAACCAGTCACGGGAGCTCTCCATGCATTTGGTATCTTTTATCTCTGGTCTGCACGCGACCCCATCGCAGAAAGCTGGTCCCACCACAACACGTCCCGCAGAACCTGTCTTTGATTCCTAGTCCATGCCATTATTAATCGCACCTACGTTCAATATCCTAGCCCCACATAAGTTTTACAAGGTGTTATTTAATTCATGCTTGTAGGACATACCAATAATTACCATGTAATCCATTTTCAATCACACTGCAAATAACGCAGGAAACTATCAACAAACCCCCCCACCCCCATCTCTGACTTCTCTCCAAAAATTTACTCTTGCCAAACCCCAAAAACAAAAGCTTTCACACACCTAGCCAGAGATCGCGTTTTCATCTTTTAGGTGTGCACAACTTCAACTGCCATTTCCTCAACTAACACAAAATTACTTCACTTTACCCCTCTTAACTTCATCCCACTCCTTCTCTTTCCTACTTCCTTGCTCTCATGCACTTGTTCACTACTAAATATGGGCCCTCATTGTCACAACCCGAAAGACAGCACCTCACAACTATACTTCTCTCCGTGCTTATGTAGCTTAATTCACCTAAAGCAAGACACTGAAAATGTCTAGACGGACTTGCACACCCCATGAGCAAATAGGTTTGGTCCTGGCCTTTCTATTAGCTCTTAGCAAGATTACACATGCAAGCATCCCTGCCCCAGTGAAGACACCCGAGAAATCACTACGATCATATGGAGTAAGTATCAAGCACGCACAATGCAGCTCAAGACACTTTGCTCAGCCACACCCCCACGGGAGACAGCAGTGACAAACCTTTAGCAATAAATGAAAGTTTAACTAAGCTATGCTACAATCTAGGGTTGGTCAATTTCGTGCCAGCCACCGCGGCCATACGATTAACCCAAGCTAATAAAAACCGGCGTAAAGGGTGTTTTAGATCTAGTCAAATAAAGCTAAACTCCATCTAAATTGTAAAACCTTAGCTGATGTAAAATAAACTACGAAAGTGGCTTTAAAATTTCTGAACACACAATAGCTAAGACTCAAACTGGGATTAGAGACCCCACTATGCTTAGCCCTAAACTTCAATAGTTAGAACAACAAAAGATTTATGGGTAGAGGTGACAAGCCTACCAAGCCTGGTGATAGCTGGTTATCCAAGATAGAATTTTAGTTCAACCTTAAGTTTACCTGTAGAACTACCCAATCCCCCTGTAAACTTAATTGTTAGTCTAAAGAGGGACAGCTCTTCAGACATCAGGAAAAAACCTTGTATAGAGAGTAAAAAATCTGACCTCCATAGTTGGCCCAAAAGCAGCCATCAATTAAGAAAGCGTTCAAGCTCAACATCAATTATATAAAAAAATTCCAAACACACCACTAAACTCCTTATTCCACATTGGTCTCTATAATCTATCCCACATTGGATTAATCTATCATTTCATAGAAGCAACAATGCTAATATAAGTAACATGAACATTTTCTCCGCCGCATAAGCCTAAATCAGACTGAAAAAACTTCACCGATGCTTAACAGCCTAACACTAACAAACAGAAACAAGTCAGTATTACTCACACTGTTAACCCGACACAGGCATGCTTTAAGGAAAGGTTAAAAAAAGTAAAAGGAACTCAGCAAACTTAACCCCGCCTGTTTACCAAAAACATCACCTCTAGCATTACCAGTATTAGAGGCACTGCCTGCCCGGTGACACATACTCAACGGCCGTGGTACCCTGACCGTGCAAAGGTAGCATAATCACTTGTTCCTTAAATGGGGACTCGCATGAATGGCATCACGAGGGTTCAACTGTCTCTTACTTTCAACCAGTGAAATTGACCTGTCCGTGAAGAGGCGGACATGAAACAATAAGACGAGAAGACCCTATGGAGCTTTAATTTATTAATGCAATCAAAACTATACAAATCCACGGACCCTTACACCACCACACCTGCATTAAAAATTTTGGTTGGGGTGACCTCGGAGCTTAACTAAACCTCCGAACAGCCTCCGCTAAGACTACACAAGCTAAAGCGAACCAGCACCTGTAATTGACCCAATGACTTGACCAACGGAACAAGTTACCCTAGGGAAAACAGTGCAATCCTATTCCAGAATCCATATCGACAATAGGGTTTACGACCTCGATGTTGGATCAGGACATCCTAATGGTGCAGCAGCTATCAAGGGTTCGTTTGTTCAACGATTAAAGTCCTACGTGATCTGAGTTCAGACCGGAGTAATCCAGGTTGGTTTCTATCTATTCTATATTTCTCCCTGTACGAAAGGACAAGAGAAATAAGGCCCACTTCATAAAGTGCCCTCATTCCATAGATGACCTAATCTCAATCTAACAAAATAACACCAACCCAACCCAAAAACAGGGTTTGTTAAGATGGCAGAGCCCGGCAATTGCATAAAACTTAAAAAAACTTTACAATCAGAGGTTCAACTCCTCTTCTTAACACCATGTCAACAACAAATCTCCTACTCCTTATTATATCCGTAATGGCCGCCATAGCATTCCTCACACTCATTGAACGAAAATTACTGGGCCACATACAACTACGCAAAGGACCAAACACCATTGGCCCCTATGGATTGCTACAACCTTTTGCTGACGCCATAAAACTATTCACGGAAGAACCCTTAAAACCTTCAACATCTACCACCATTCTCTACATTACCGCACCAGCCTTGGCCTTTTCCATTGCTCTTCTCCTATGAACTCCCCTTCCCATACCCCATCCACTAATTAACTTCAATCTAGGACTTTTATTTATTCTAGCCACATCTAGTCTAACTGTCTACTCCATTTTATGATCAGGATGGGCATCAAACTCAAACTATGCACTTATCGGAGCACTATGAGCTGTCGCCCAAACAATCTCATATGAAGTCACTCTTGCTATTATTCTCTTATCAGTCTTACTAATAAGCGGCTCATTTAATCTTCTCATACTTATCACAACACAAGAACACCTCTGACTCCTCCTACCATCATGACCCCTAGCCATAATATGATTCACCTCCACATTAGCTGAAACAAACCGAGCTCCTTTCGACCTCATAGAAGGCAAATCGGAACTAGTCTCAGGCTTTAACATTGAATATGCCGCAGGCCCATTCACCCTGTTCTTCATGGCTGAGTACATAAATATCATTATAATAAATGCCCTAATAACCACAATCTTCCTAGGCACATTATACTCTATTAATTCCCCAGAACTATTTACAACGTGCTTTACCACCAAAACACTTCTTCTAACCTCATTATTTTTATGAATCCGAACAGCATATCCTCGATTCCGCCATGATCAACTTATACACTTACTATGAAAAAATTTCCTCCCACTTACACTAGCTCTTCTCATATGATATATCTCAACACCTGTTGCAATCTCCAGTATTCCTCCGCAAACCTAGAAATATGTCTGACAAAAGAGTTACTTTGATAGAGTAAATGATAGAGGCCCTAATCCTCTTATTTCTAGGATTATAGGTATCGAACCTACCCCTGAGAACCCAAATTTCTCCATGCTACCTACCACACTCCATCCTAAGTAAGGTCAGCTAAATAAGCTATTGGGCCCATACCCCGAAAATGTTGGTTATACCCTTCCCGTACTAATTAACCCACTAGCCCAACTTATTGTCTACCTCACCATAATCACAGGCACTCTCATTACAACGCTAAGCTCACACTGATTCCTCGCCTGAGCAGGCCTAGAAATAAATATACTAGCTTTCATCCCAATTCTAATCAAAAAAACAAACCCCCGTTCTACAGAAGCCGCTATTAAATATTTCCTAATACAATCCACCGCATCTATAATCCTCATAATAGCAATTATCTCCAACAACCTACTCTCCAGATGCTGAACCACAACAGACAACATCAACCAACTTTCATCTCTAGCCATAACAACAGCCCTAGCCATAAAATTAGGAATAGCCCCCTTCCACTTTTGAATCCCAGAAGTCACCCAAGGGACATCTTTAATTTCTGGCCTGCTCCTCCTCACATGACAAAAACTAGCTCCCATCTCAATTATATACCAAATACATTCTTCAACCAATACAGATATTCTCCTGACCCTCTCTACTCTATCTGTTATAATAGGCAGCTGAGGAGGCCTTAACCAAACACAACTACGCAAAATCATGGCATATTCTTCAATTACTCACACAGGCTGAATAATAACACTAACCTACAACCCAAATATCACAATCTATTACCTAACCATATACACTATTATGACAACTACGGCATTCCTAACTCTCAACCTAAACTCAAATACCACAACTCTTATACTATCCTGCACTTGAAACAAACTAACCTGACTAATACCATTAATATCAACCACCCTCCTATCCATGGGAGGCTTACCCCCACTAATCTGTTTCCTACCCAAATGAATTACCATTCAAGAACGTACAAAAAGCAATAACTTCATCATCCCCTCCATTATAATTACCATAACCCTACTCAACTTATACTTTTATATACGCCTAATTTATACCACCTCCATAACAATACTCCCTACATCCAACAATACAAAAATAAAATGACAATTCAAAAATACAAAACCCATACTCCTCATCCCCCCACTCATTATCCTCACCACCCTCCTCTTACCAATTTCTCCACTAACCCTAGTCATCCTCTAGAAATTTAGGTGAAGTAAGACCAAGGACCTTCAAAGCCCTCAGTAAATTAAACCACGCTTAATTTCTGAAATATATAAGGACTGCAGATTCTATTCCACATCAAATGAATGCAAATCAATTACTTTAATTAAGCTAAGCCCTTACTAGATTAATGGGACTCAAACCCATAAAATTTTAGTTAACAGCTAAATACTCTAACCACTGGCTTTAATCTACTTCTCCCGCCGCAGGGAAAAAAGGCGGGAGAAGCCCCGGCAGAAATTAACTGCTCCCTTGAATTTGCAATTCAACATGAAAATCACCTCGGAGCTGGTAAAAAGAGAACTTTAATCTCTGTCTTTAGGTTTACAGCCTAATGCTTACTCAGCCATTCTACCCCCCTCCCCCACCTATGTTCGCCTACCGTTGGCTGTTCTCAACAAACCACAAAGATATTGGAACCCTTTACCTACTGTTCGGCACATGGGCTGGGATCATAGGCACAGCTCGAAGCCTTCTTGTTCGAGCTGAACTGGGTCAACCAGGCAGCCTATTAGGCAACGACCATATCTACAATGTTATCGTTACAGCCCATGCGTTTGTCATAATTTTCTTTATAGTTATACCCATCATAATCGGAGGTTTCGGAAACTGATTAGTACCACTAATAATTGGTGCCCCCGACATGGCTTTCCCCCGCCTAAACAATATGAGTTTTTGACTTCTCCCCCCTTCCTTTCTACTGTTACTGGCATCTGCGGCAGTAGAAGCCAGTGCTGGGACAGGTTGAAGAGTTTATCCTCCTTTAGCAGGAAATTTCTCCCACCCAGGAGCTTCCGTAGATCTAACTATCTTCTCACTTCACCTAGCAGGCATCTCCTCCATCCTAGGGGCTATAAACTTCATTACCACTATTATCAACATAAAAGCCCCTGCAATATCTCAATATCAAACCCCCTTATTCATCTGGTCAGTGTTAATCACAGCCATCCTTTTACTCCTCTCTCTACCAGTACTAGCTGCCGGCATTACTATATTACTAACAGACCGTAATCTAAATACCACTTTCTTTGATCCTGCCGGAGGGGGGGATCCTATCTTGTATCAACATCTATTCTGATTTTTCGGCCACCCCGAAGTCTATATCCTCATTCTACCTGGATTTGGGATAATCTCTCATATTGTGACATATTACTCCAGAAAAAAAGAGCCATTTGGCTACATAGGTATAGTTTGAGCTATAATGTCAATCGGGTTTTTAGGCTTTATTGTGTGAGCCCATCATATATTTGCAGTAGGAATAGGTAGACACACGAGCCTACTTCACTTCCGCCACTATAATTATTGCAATTCCCACTGGCATTAAAGTCTTCAGCTGACTTGCCACGCTTCACGGAGGCAATATCAAATGATCTCCCGCAATACTTTGAGCTCTAGGCTTTATTTTTCTCTTTACCATAGGGGGCTTAACTGGTATCGTGTTAGCAAACTCATCATTAGACATTGTACTACACGATACGTACTATGTTGTTGCACACTTTCACTATGTACTATCGATAGGAGCTGTATTTGCTATCATAGGAGGCTTCATTCATTGATTCCCCTTATTTTCAGGCTATACTCTAGACCAAACTTATGCCAAAGCCCACTTCACCATCATATTTGTAGGTGTAAATTTAACCTTCTTCCCACAACATTTCCTCGCCTTATCCGGAATACCCCGACGCTACTCTGACTACCCCGATGCCTATACCAGATGAAATATCTCATCCATAGGCTCCTTCATTTCCCTAGTAGCAGTAATACTAATAATCTACATAACCTGAGAAGCCTTCGCCTCAAAACGTAAAGTCTCATTAATTGAACAGCCCTCTACCAACCTAGAGTGACTGCATGGTTGCCCTCCACCCTACCATACATTTGAAGAACCAACCTACATTAAACTAAACGAAAAAGGAAAGAATTGAACCTCCTAAAACTGGTTTCAAGCCAGCCCTGTGACCTCCACAACTTTTTCAATAAGATATTAGAAAAACTATTTCATAGCTTTGTCAAAGCTAAATCATAGGTTAAACCCTATATATCTTATATGGCTCACTCAGTTCAACTAGGCCTACAAGATGCTATATCCCCTATCATAGAAGAAGAATTTGCTTTTCATGACCACACTTTTATAATTGTATCCTTAATTAGCTTTCTAGTCCTATATGCCCTGTCTTCAGCTCTCACAACAAAACTAACCAACACCAATATCACGGACGCCCAAGAAATAGAAACCATTTGAACCATCTTACCCGCAATCATTTTAATCTTAATTGCTCTTCCATCCCTGCACATCCTATATCTAACAGACGAGATCAACAACCCCTCTTTTACTATTAAATCAATTGGACACCAATGATACTGAACCTACGAATACACAGATTACGGAGGATTAATCTTTAACTCTTATATACTCCCCCCATTGTTCTTAAACCCAAGAGACCTTCGACTTCTAGAAGTTGACAACCGAGTAGTTCTCCCAATTGAAGCCCCTGTCCGAATAATAATTACATCTCAAGACGTCCTACACTCATGAACAATTCATACTCTAGGCCTAAAAACAGATGCAGTTCCTGGACGCCTGAATCAAACCACATTCACCGCTACACGACCAGGTGTATACTATGGACAATGCTCAGAAATCTGCGGTGCTAACCACAGCTTCATACCCATTGTCACAGAATTGATTCCACTAAAAATTTTTGAGATAGGGCCTGTATTTACCCTATAGACCCCCCACATCTCACTCCATAACTCTCTGCAAAATATTCTTATAATACACTGTACAGCTATCCTAGCATTAACCTTTTAAGTTAAAGATCGAGAGAAATACCCTCTCTGCAGTGAAATGCCTCAACTAGATACATCCGTATGGTTTACTATCATCATAACTATACTCCCCACACTATTTCTTATTATACAATTAAAACTACTAAACACAAACTACTACCCACCTCCCCTACAAAAGAATCCCAATACACAAACCTACAATAACCCCTGACAATTGAAATGAACGAAAATCTATTTGCCCCATTTACCTCTCCAACAATCCTAGGCCAACCTGCTGCAGTACTCATCATTTTACTCCCCGTGCTACTATTTCCAACCTCCAAACACCTTATTAATAATCGACTAATTACCATCCAACAAAACCTAATCCAACTAACCCTAAAACAAATAATAATATCCCATAATACCAAAGGACAAACCTGGTCCCTAATACTAACATCTTTAATTATTTTTATCTCAATAACCAATCTTCTCGGACTTCTACCCTACTCATTTACACTCACCACCCAACTATCTATAAACCTAGCCATAGCAATTCCCCTATGAGCAGGGACAGTAATCATAGGCCTTCACTTCAAAACTAAAAGCTCTCTGGCCCACTTCCTACCACAAGGCACACCCACTCCCCTTATTCCTATACTAGTAATTATTGAAACAATCAGTCTATTTATGCAACCAGTTGCCCTAGCCGTACGCTTAACCGCCAGTATCACAGCTGGCCATCTACTAATGCACCTAATAGGAAGTGCTGCACTAACATTATCAACCATCAACCTCCCTATCACCTCACTAATCTATGCACTTCTAGTACTATTGACCATTCTAGAAATCGCAGTGGCCCTAATCCAAGCCTATGTCTTCACACTATTAATCATCCTTTATCTACGTGATAACACTTAATGACCCACCAATCTCATGCCTATCACATAGTTAAACCTAGCCTGACCACTAACAGGGGCTCTCTCAGCCCTGTTAACAACATCAGGCTTAATTATATGATTTCACTTTTACTCCACCACTCTACTAATGCTAGGCCTACTAACCAACGTGTTAACCATATACCAATGATGGCGTGACATTATTCGAGAAAGCACCTACCAAGGCCACCATACAATACCTGTCCAAAAAAGCCTTCGTTATGGAATAGTCCTTTTTATCATCTCAGAAATCCTCTTCTTCACCGGTTTCTTCTGAGCATTCTACCACTCGAGCCTTGCTCCCACCCCACACCTAGGAGGACACTGACCACCAACAGGAATTACTCCCCTAAATCCCCTAGAAATGCCCCTTTTAAACACCTCTGTACTACTTGCATCAGGAGTTACAATCACCTGGGCCCACCACAGCCTAATAGAAAGTAATCGAAAACAAACAATCCAAGCTTTACTCATTACAATCCTACTAGGCATCTACTTCACCCTACTACAAATTTCAGAGTACTTTGAAGCGCCCTTCACTATTTCCGATGGTATCTATGGCTCAGCATTCTTTATCACCACAGGCTTCCACGGACTTCACGTCATCATCGGATCTACATTCCTTATTACCTGCCTTATCTGTCAACTATTATACCACTTCACATCAAACCACCATTTTGGATTCGAAGCCGCTGCTTGATATTGACACTTTGTAGATGTGGTCTGATTATTCCTTTATATCTCTATCTACTGATGAGGATCCTACTCTTTTAGTATAATTAGTACAGTTGACTTCCAATCAACTAGTTTCGATACTATTCGAAAAAGAGTAATTAACCTAGCATTAGCACTGACAATTAATACCCTTCTGACCCTCCTGCTAATAATTATCATATTCTGACTACCCCAGCTGAACTCTTATGCAGTAAAAACCGATCCTTACGAATGTGGCTTTGACCTTCTAAACCCTGCCCGCATTCCCTTCTCCATAAAATTTTTCTTAGTCGCCATTACCTTCCTACTATTTGACCTAGAAATTGCCCTACTACTACCCCTACCATGAGCTCTCCAAACAACAGATCTTCCAACCATGCTTAAATCATCAGTTACACTAATTATTGTCCTAACCCTAAGCCTAGCCTACGAATGAACTCAAAAAGGACTGGATTGAACTGAATTGGTAAGTAGTTTAAACAAAACAAATGATTTCGACTCATTAGATTGTGATAACCATACTAACCAAATGCCTTTCATCTATATAAGTGTTACACTAGCATTTATAATCTCACTCCTAGGTATGTTAACCTATCGCTCACATCTAATATCCTCCCTATTATGCCTAGAAGGAATATTATCATCACTGTTTATTATAAGTACTCTTATAGCTTTAAACATGCACTCCTTACTAGCTAACATTATACCCATCGCCCTACTAGTATTTGCTGCTTGCGAAGCAGCAGTCGGTCTTGCCCTACTAATCTCAATCTCTAACACATATGGTCTAGACTATATCCACAACCTAAATTTACTTCATTGTTAAAAATAGTTATCCCCACAATTATACTACTACCAACAACGTGATTTTCCAAAAATAGCATAATCTGAATTAACCTTACCGTACATAGCCTAACCATCAGTATTATCCCCTTATTATTTTTCAACCAAACCAGCAACAATCTCCTCAACTACTCAATCCATTTATCTTCCGACCCTCTAACGACACCTCTCCTAATATTAACTGCCTGACTCCTGCCCCTTATGATTACAGCAAGCCAATATCACTTACATAATGAATCCCCCTCACGAAAAAATTCTCTCTCTCCATGTTAATTTTCCTACAAATCTCTCTAATTCTAACATTCATAGCCACAGAACTATTCATATTTTATATTCCATTCGAAACCAGTCTCATTCCTACCCTAATCATCATCATCCGATGAGGCAGCCAAGCAGAACGCCTTAACGCAGGCACATATTTCCTATTCTATACACTAACTGGCTCTCTCCCCCCCTACTCATTATGTGTTAATCTATACGTATAATAGTTTGGGTTCACTAAACATCATGCTACTCACGCTCATGGCTCAAAAACTAACAACCACTTGATCCCACAATCTTACCTGACTAGCATGCATAATAGCCTTCATAGTAAAAATACCCCTGTACGGCTTACACTTATGACTCCCCAAAGCCCATGTTGAAGCCCCCATTGCTGGATCAATAGTCCTTGCCGCAGTACTCCTAAAACTAGGTGGCTACGGCATGATACGACTCACCTCTATCCTTAACCCTACAACAGAACATATAACCTACCCCTTCCTTATACTATCCCTATGGGGCATAATCATAACAAGCTCTACCTGTCTTCGACAGACAGACCTAAAATCACTCATCGCATACTCCTCCATAAGCCACATAGCCCTAGTAATCATAGCCTCCCTCATTCAAACCCCCTGAAGCTTCATTGGTGCAACTGTTCTTATAATCACCCACGGACTCACCTCATCCATATTATTTTGCCTAGCAAACTCAAACTATGAACGAACCCACAGCCGCATTATACTACTTTCCCGAGGACTCCAAATACTATTTCCATTAATAACCTTTTGATGATTTGCAGCAAACCTTACCAACATCGCCCTACCCCCTACTATTAACCTAGTAGGAGAACTCCTTGTAATAATAACCTCATTCTCCTGATCATACATCACCATTACGCTTACAGGACTTAATATGCTAATTACAGCCCTCTACTCCCTCTATATATTTACCACAACACAACGAGGAATACTTACATATCACACTACTAATATAAAACCTTCCTTTACACGAGAAAACATACTAATATTCATACACCTTTCCCCTATTATACTCCTGTCCCTTAACCCTAATGTTATTCTAGTTTTCACCTCCTGTAAATATAGTTTAGCCAAAACATTAGATTGTGGATCTAACCATAGAGGCCTGCCACTTCTTATTTACCGAGAAAGCTAGCAAGGGCTGCTAACCCATGTCTCCGTTTTTAATAAATACGGCTTTCCCAACTTTTGAAGGATTACAGTTATCCATTGGCCTTAGGAACCAAAAACATCGGTGCAACTCCAAATAAAAGTAACAACCATGTACACCTCCATTACCATAACAATCCTAACCACTCTAATTCTACCAATTGCTATTACCTTTATTAATCCCAACAAAAAGCACCTATACCCATACTACGGAAAAACAACTATGATATATTCTTTCACCATTAGCCATCTCCCCATAATCTTGTATATTCTCCTGGACCAAGAAGCAATTATCTCAAACTGACATTGAATAACAATCCAAACATTAGAATTAACACTAAGCTTCAAATTTGATTACTTCTCCATAATATTTATCCCAATTGCACTATTCATTACTTGATCTATTATAGAATTCTCACTATGATATATAAGTTCAGACCCAAACATTAATCAATTCTTTAAGTACCTTCTCACATTTCTCATCACCATACTAATTTTAATCACTGCCAACAACCTCTTTCAACTTTTCATTGGCTGAGAAGGCATAGGAATTATATCCTTCTTATTAATTAGCTGATGGTACGCTCGAATAGAAGCCAACACAGCAGCCACTCAGGCAATCTTATACAACCGTATTGGCGATATCGGCTTTATCCTAAGCATAACATGGTTCATCCTACATTACAACTCATGAGACTTTCAACAAATGTTTATCCTAAACCCCAACCCAAGTCTTCTCCCACTAATAGGTATTCTCCTGGCAGCAACAGGAAAATCAGCCCAATTTGGTCTTCACTCTTGACTACCTTCCACCATAGAAGGCCCAACACCAGTCTCAGCTCTACTCCACTCCAGCACGATAGTTGTCGCCGGAGTATTCCTGCTCATCCGTTCCACCCTCTAATAGAAAATAATACATTAATCCAAAGCCTTACATTGTGCCTAGGAGCCATTACCACCATATTCATAGCAGTTTGCGCCCTAACACAAAACGATATTAAAAAAATCGTAGCCTTTTCCACCTCAAGCCAACTGGGCCTCATAATAGTTGCTATCGGCATCAACCAACCATACCTAGCGTTTCTACATATCTGCACCCATGCCTTCTTCAAAGCTATATTATTCATCTGCTCTGGATCCATTATTCATAACCTAAACAACGAACAAGACATTCGAAAAATAGGAGGGTTATTTAAAACAATACCCCTTACTTCAACCTCCCTATTTATTGGCAACTTAGCACTTGCAGGCATACCCTACCTCACAGGCTTCTACTCCAAAGACCTCATCATCAAAACCGCAAACATGTCGTATACCAACGCCTGAGCCCTATCTGTCACTCTCATTGCCACATCCCTAACTAGCGCTTACAGCACCCGAACTATCTTTATAACCCTAACAGGACAACCCCGCTTCCCAACCTCAATCTATATTAACGAGAACGACCCCACCTTATTAAAACCAATCAAACGCCTCACTATCGGCAATATACTAGCAGGATTTCTTATCACCAACATATCTCCCCTACTTCACTCCCCCAACCAACAATACCTCACCATCTAAAACTCTCAGCCCTATATCTAACCACCCTGGGCTTTCTAGTAGCCCTAGACCTTGCCCTTATAACCAACAAACTTAAAATAAACATGCCATCACACACATTTAAATTCTCCAACATATTAGGATATTACCCTATCACAATTCACCATATAACCTCCTACCAAAATCTACTTATAAGCCAAAACCTATCCTTCCTCTTACTAGACTTAACCTGACTGGAAAAATCTATAACCAAAACAATTTCACATATCCACACTACCATCTCCACCATCACAACCACCCAAAAAGGCATAATCAAACTTTACTCCCTCTCCTTTCTTATTCCCCTCATTCTAACTTTATTCCTAATAACATAATCTATTACCCCGAGTAATCTCAATAATAATGTATACACCAACAAACAACGTTCAACCAGTAACCACTACCAATCAACGTCCATAGTCATACAAAGCACCTGCACCAATAGAATCCCCTCGAACTAACCCCGACCCCTCACCCTCAAAAATCACCCAATCCCCCATACTATTAAAGTTCAACCACCACCACTAAATCATCAAAATCTGTAACTCATAAAATTAAACCCACCTCCATCGCTAATCCTACCAGAAAACTCACAAAAACCTCAAGCCCCGATCCCCATGTTTCAGGATACTCCTTAATAGCCATCGCCATAGTATACCCAAAAACAACTATCATACCCCCCAAATAAACTAAAAACATCATTAAACCCATATATACGCTCCCCCACAATTCAAAATAATCACACAACCAACTATACCACTAACAATTAATGCCAACCCTCCATAAATAGGAGAGGGTTTAGAAGAAAACCCCACAAACCCCATAACTAATAATACGTTTAACAAAAATAAAATATATGTCATTGTTCTCACGTGGACTCCAACCATGACCAATGATATGAAAAACCATCGTTGTACTTCAACTACAAAAACATTAATGACCCCAATACGCAAATCCCACCCAATCCTAAAAATAATTAACCACACCTTCATTGACCTACCCACCCCACCTAACATTTCTATATGATGAAACTTCGGCTCACTTCTTGCAACCTGCCTAATTCTACAAATTATTACAGGACTATTCCTAGCAATACACTACTCACCAGACACTTCCTCCGCCTTCTCCTCAATCGCACACATCGTCCGAGAGGTAAATAACGGCTGAATCCTTCGCTACCTCCACGCCAACTGTGCCTCCATACTCTTCATCTGCCTTTTTCTACATGTAGGCCGAGGCCTCTACTACGGCTCCTTTCTTCTCACAGAAACTTGAAACACTGGCATCACACTTCTACTCATAACCATAGCAACAGCCTTCATGGGCTATGTACTCCCATGAGGCCAAATATCATTCTGAGGCACCACCGTAATTACAAACCTACTATCAGCAATCCCATACATCGGAACCAATCTCGTCCAATGAGTTTGAGGTGGATATTCTATTGAAAACCCCACCCTCACACGATTCTTTACCCTTCACTTTATCCTACCTTTCATTATCACAGCCTTGACTACTCTACACCTATTATTTCTACACGAAACAGGATCAAATAATCCCTGCGGAATTTCCTCTCACTCCGATAAAATCGACTTCCACCCCTACTACACAATTAAGGACATCCTAGGCCTAGCCCTCTTTTTCACAACCTTAATAACATTAGTATTATTCACGCCTGACCTTCTAAGCGATCCAAACAACTACATCCCAGCCAACCCCCTAAGCACGCCTCCACACATTAAACCAGAATGATACTTCTTATTCGCATATGCAATTCTACGATCCATTCCTAATAAACTAGGAGGGGTGTTAGCACTCCTCCTATCAATCCTTATCTTATTATTCATACCCACTCTCCACAAATCCAAACAACAAAGTATGGCATTCCGCCCACTCAGCCAGTTCCTATTTTGACTCCTAATCACAATTCTACTTCTACTAACTCTTACCTGAATCGGAAGTCAACCAATAAGCCAACCCTTTATGACTATTGGACAAGTAGCATCCGTAATACATTTCACCACAATTCTAGTTTTAATACCACTTGCCTCCCTAATTGAAAACAACCTGCTCAAATGAACCTGCCCCCGTAGTATAAATAAATACACCAGTCTTGTAAACTGAAAATGGAAAACTTCTCCCTAGGGCAACTCAGAAAGAAAGTACTTAACTTCACCACCAACACCCAAAACTGGCATTCTAACTTGAACTACTTTCTGTCTTTTATGGTATGCAAGCTTTAAATGCAACTTAAGTATTAAACATTTCAATAAACTTTTATGTAAATCGTGCATTACTGTTAGCCAACATGAATACTATATAGTACTCTATATGTTTAACTGTACATAGCACATATTCTTACATACTTACTAAACACAGTCCCACAACATGCTTACAAGCAAGCACTCTAATAGATCAATCAACTGTAACACATAACAACAAGACTCAAAGCTCAAGCATCACAACCCGAATATCAACTAACCTATTGTTCATTTACAGTACATAGTACATTAAATCGTTCACCGGACATAGCACTTCCAAGTTAAATTAATCCTCCTCACCTCCTTGTCTTGTGCAGGTTTTCAAAGGGAATGCTTCTGGTTTTTGCCCATTCAGTATGATATTGTCTGTGGGTTTGTCATAAATAGCCCTTATTATTTTGAGATACGTTCCATCAATACCTAGTTTATTGAGTTTTTAGGACGAATGGGGTGTTGAAATTTATCGAAGGCCTTTTCTGCATCTATTGAGATAATCATGTGGTTTTTGTCATTGGTTCTGTTTATGTGATGGATTATGTTTATTGATTTGCCTATGTTGAACCACCCTTGCATCTCAGGGATGAAGCCAACTTGATCATGGTAGATAAGCTTTTTGATGTGCTGCTGTATTCAGTTTGCCAGTATTTTATTGAGGATTTTTACATCCATGTTCATCAGGGATATTGGCTTGAAATTTTTTTGCTGTTGTTGTGTCTCTGCCAGGATTTTGTATCAGGATGATGCTGGCCTCATAAAATGAGTTAGGGAGGCTTCCCTCTTTTTCTATTGTTTGGAATAGTTTCAGAAAGAATAGGTCAGCTCGTCTTTGTACCTCTGGCAGAGTTCAGCTGTGAATCCATCAGGTTCTGGACATTTTCTATTGGTAGGCTAATAATTACTGCCTCAGTTTCAGAACTTGTTATTGGCCTCTTCAGGATTTATTTTATTTTTATTTTTTGAGGGTTTTTTTTTTTTTTTTTTTTTTTTGTCGCTCTCTCCTTCTGTTCTGCTCTTAGTTATTTGTTATGTTCTGCTAGGGTTTGAATTTGTTTGTTCTTGCTTCTCTAGTTCTTTTAATTGTGATTTTAGCATGTCTATTTTAGATCTTTCTTGCTTTCTCTTGTGGGCATTTAGTGCTGTAAATTTTCCTCTAGACATTGCTTTGTCATAGTCCCAGAGATTCTGGTATTTTGTGTCTTTGTTCTCATTGGTTTCAAAGAACTTTTTAAGTTCTACTTTCATTTAATTATTGACCCTGTAGTCATTCAGGAGCAGGTTGTTCAGTTTCCATGTAGTTGTGCGATTTTTAGTGAGTTTCTTAATCCTGAGTTCTAATTTGATTGCAGTGGTCTGAGAGACTGTTATGATTTCCATTCTTTTACATTTGCTGAGGAGTGTTTTTGCTTCCAATTATGTGGTCAGTTTTAGAATAAGTGCGATGTGGTGCTGAGAAGAATGTGTATTCTGTTGATTTGTGGCAAAGAGTTCTGTAGATGTCTATTAGGTCTGCTTGGTCCAGAGTTGAGTTCACCTCCTGAATATCCTTGTTAGTTTTCTGTCTCATTGATCAGGCTAATATTGACAGTGGGATGTTAAAGTCTCCCACTGTTATAGTGTGGGAATCTATGTCTCTTTGTAGGTCCCTAAGAACTTGCTTTATGATTCTAGGTGCTCCTGTATTGGGTGCATATATATTTAGGATAGTTATCTCTTGTTGTTGCATTGACCCCTTTACCATTATGTAATGCCCATCTTTGTCTCTTTTGATCTTTATTGGTTTAACGTCTGTTTTATCAGAGACTGGGATTGCAACCCCGGATTTTTTTTTTTTTTTTCTTTCCATTTGCTTGGTAAATATTCCTCCATCCATTTATTTTGAGTCTATATGTGTCTTTGCACATATAGACTGAAATACAGCACTTAGATGGATCTTGACTCTTTATTCAATTTGCCAGTCTGTGTCTTTTAATTGGAGCATTTAGCCCTTGTATTTAAGGTTAATATTGTTATGTCATTATGATGCTAGCTGGTTATTTTGCCCATTAGTTGATGCAGTTTCTTCATAGTGTCGATGGTCTTTACAATTTGGTATGTTTTTGCAGGGGCTGGTACCAGTTGTTCCTTTGTGTGTTTAGTGCTTCCTTTAGGAGTTGTTGTAAGGCAGGCCTGGTGGTGACAAAGTCTCTCAGCATTTGCTTGTCTGTAAAGGATTTTATTTCTCCTTCACTTATGAAACTTAGTTTGACTGGATATGAAATTCTGAGTTGAAAATTCCTTTCTTTAAGAATGCTGAATATTGGCTCCCCACTCTCTTCTGGCTTGTAGGGTTTCTACAGAGAGATCCACTGTTAGTCTGATGGGCTTCCATTTGTGGATAACCCGACCTTTCTCTCTGGCTGCCCTCAACATTTTTTTTTTCATTTCAACCTTGGTGAATCTGGCAATTATGTGCCTTGGGGTTGCTCTTCTCAAGGAGTATCTTTGTGGTGTTCTCTGTATTTCCTGAATTTGAATGTTGGCCTGTCTTGCTAGGTTGGGGACATTCTCCTGGATGATATTTTGAAGAGTGTTTTCCAACTTGATTCCATTCTCCCTGTCACTTTCAGGTACCCTAATCAAACGTAGATTTGGTCTTTTCACATAGTCCCATATTTCTTGGAGGCTTTGTTCATTTCTTTTTATTCTTTTTTTTTCTCTAATCTTGTCTTCTTGCTTTATTTCATTCAGTTGATCTTCAATCTCTGATCTCCTTTCTTCTGCTTTATCGATTCAGCTATTGATACTTGTGCATGCTTCACGAAGTTCTCATGCTGTGTTTTTCATCTCCATCAGGTCATTTATGTTCTTCTCTAAACTGGTTCCTCCTGTTAGCAATTCGTCTAACCATGTCATAAGACTGTTTGCAAATCACTTTTATCTTGCAGCTCCCAAAATTCTCTTTTTGTCTGTAACTATTGAAATTGTGATTATAAATATGTTTTTGTTATAAATGTATTTGTGTGTATCGTAATTTGCTTTTTGAGCTTTTTTATTTTTACATAGTTTTTCTTAATTTTAGAATCTTTCAATTATTTATTTTTGTATTTTTATCACCACAATTTAGATATTTTTGTTCTTATCCTCATTTTTCTAACTTTTTATAGTCTTTTGTGTTCCTGTTTCATGCATTATTATTCCATTTTTAAAATTAGTATATAAATTTTTAGTGGTTTCTTTCTGAAATTTTAATAATATTTTTGGTGGGATTATGTTGCCCTATTTTGTATAGATTGTATGTAATCTTTGAGATTTGGACATTTAGAAAGGTTACCTGTCACAAAATTTATTAATGTAGCTTTGTCCTGGCATAGTCAGAAAGCAATGGTCTTGACTAGAGATTGTGTGGGTCTGTCAAACATGTTCTTCAGATTTGTGTTGTCTGAAATTTTGTGCTTACTTTTAGTTTAAAGAGATTATGTTTCTCCTGAAAAGTAATTACCTGGTACACCTGTTCTGTCTCTGCAGCACTGCAGTGCTCTGCTGCAGTGTATTTACCTTTGGTCTCAGCAGACTCAAAATGAAAGTATACCATCATTGATTTCAGCAATTTATGTCATGGGAGACAGAAACCAGTGTGTGGAAAGGCCAGTAGAAGACAGAAATTAAATTGTACATGCCAATATTTTACTTTCCTTTAAAAAAAAGCCAGAAGTTACAATTTACTTCTGAAGGGACTAGGTAATACTGAGGAGCAGAAAGAGTTGTAATGGGTAAATGTAACAAACTTTTCTTTTTTTCTATGTGGTTCTTTGCATTGGGTTTAATTCAGACACTGTACACACTTAACTCATGTATAAATTATCCACATATGTATTTTGGTCTGTATGTTTTCATTACATTTATATGTCTGTGAAGAATTAGGGCCTGTGTCATATTGCAATGTAATCTTACTTATGTAGTTTGAATAATTTTATAGGTTAGATTTGGAAACTGTATTTATCTGAGTCTAATAAGTGGACTAATTTGTTATTTTTATTTCTTTTCAGTTATATGTTCTCATTTTGCTCAACACCTTTGTCCAGAGCAGGGCATAGAAGATTCTCTCCGAAAAGTGATATTGAGAAGATGTGAAAAATGTGGACCTGAGAATTTACAGTTAAAAATTGGTTGTACCAATGTGGATGAGTGTAAGGTGCACAAAAAAGGTTATAATAAGCTTAACCAGAGTTTGACAACTACACAGAGCAAAGTATTTCAATGTGGCAAATATGTAAACGTCTTTCATAAATGTTCAAATTCAAAAAGACATAAGATAAGGCATACTAGAAAGAAGCTTTTGAAATGTAAGGAATATGTCAGATCATTTTGCATGCGTTCACACCTATGTCAACATAAAAGAATTTATACCAGAGAAAATTCCTACAAATGTGAAGAAGATGGCAAAGCCTTTAACTGGTCCTCAACCCTTACTTATTATAAGAGAATTCATACTGGAGAGAAACCTTACAAATGTGAAGAATGTGGCAAAGCCTTTAGTAAGGCCTCAACCCTTACCAAGCATAAGGTAATTCATGCTGGAGAGAAACCCTACAAATGTGAAGAATGTGGCAAAGCTTTCAACCTGTCCTCAGATCTTGTGACACATAAGAGAATTCATACTGGAGAGAAACCCTACAAATGTGAAGAATGTGGCAAAGCTTTCAACCGGTCCTCAAGTCTTACGGAACATAAGAGAATTCATACTGGAGAGAAACCCCACAAATGTGAAGAATGTGGCAAAGCTTTCCAGCGGTCCGCAAACCTTACAGTACATAAGAGAATTCATACTGGAGAGAAACCCTACAAATGTGAAGAATGTGGCAAAGCCTATGGTAACTTCTCAACCCTTACTAAACATAAGGTAATTCATACTGGAGAGAAACCCTACAAATGTGAAGAATGTGGAAAAGCCTTCAGCTGGCCCTCAAGCCTTATTGAACATAAGAGAAGTCATGCTGGAGAGAAACCCTACAAATGTGAAGAATGTGGCAAAGCTTTCAACTGGTCCTCAAAACTTAGTGAACATAAGAGAATTCATACTGGAGAGAAACCCTACAAATGTGAAGAATGTGGCAAAGCTTTCTACCGGTCCTCAAACCTTACGGAACATAAGAGAATTCATACTGGAGAGAAACCCTACAAATGTGAAGAATGTGGCAAAGCCTATGGTAACTTCTCAACCCTTACTAAACATAAGGTAATTCATACTGGAGAGAAACCCTACAAATGTGAAGAATGTGGAAAAGCCTTCAGCTGTCCCTCAAGCCTTATTGAACATAAGAGAATTCATGCTGGAGAGAAACCCTACAAATGTGAAGAATGTGGCAAAGCTTTCCAGCGGTCCGCAAACCTTACGGTACATAAGAGAATTCATACTGGAGAGAAACCCTACAAATGTGAAGAATGTGGCAAAGCCTATGGTAACTTCTCAACCCTTACTAAAGATAAGGTAATTCATACTGGAGAGAAACCCTACAAATGTGAAGAATGTGGAAAAGCCTTCAGCTGTCCCTCAAGCCTTATTGAACATAAGAGAATTCATGCTGGAGAGAAACCCTACAAATGTGAAGAATGTGGCAAAGCCTTCAACTGGTCCTCAAGACTTAGTGAACATAAGAGAATTCATACTGGAGAGAAACCCTACAAATGTGAAGAATGTGGCAAAGCTTTCTACCGGTCTCAAAACTTACGGAACATAAGAGAATTCATACTAGAGAGAAACCCTACAAATGTGAAGAATGTGGCAAAGCCTATGGTAACTTCTCAACCCTTACTAAACATAAGGTAATTCATACTGGAGAGAAACCCTACAAATGTGAAGAATGTGGCAAAGCCTTCATCTGGTCCTGAAGACTTAGTGAACATAAGAGAATTCATACTGGAGAGAAACCCTACAAATGTGAAGAATGTGGCACAGCCTATGTTAACTTCTCAGCCCTTACTAAACATAAGATAATTCATACTGGAGAGAAACCCTACAAATGGGAAGAATGTGGCAAAGCCTTTAGTAAGGCCTCAACCCTTACTGCACACAAGACAATTCATACTGGAGAGAAACCCTACAAATGTGAAGAATGTGGCAAAGCTTTCTACCAGTCCTCAAACCTTACAGAACATAAGAGAATTCATACTGGAGAGAAACCCTACAAATGTGAAGAATGTGGCAAAGCCTATGGTAACTTCTCAACCCTTACTAAACATAAGGTAATTCATACTGGAGAGAAACCCTACAAATGTGAAGAATGTGGAAAAGCCTTCAGCTGGCCCTCAAGCCTTAGTGAACACAAGAGAATTCATGCTGGAGAGAAACCCTACAAATGTGAAGAATGTGGCAAAGCCTTTAGCTGGGTCTCAGTCTTCAATAAACATAAGAAAATTCATACTGGAAAGAAATTCTATAAATGTGAAGAATGTGGTAAAGAGTTCAACCAATCCTCACACCTTACTACTCATAAGAGAATTCATACGGGAGGAAAAACCCTAGAAATGTGAAAAATGTGGCAAAGCTTTCAATTAGTTCTCAACCCTTACTGAACATAAGGGAATTTATACAGAAGGGAAACCCTACAAATGTGAAGAACGTGGCAGATTTTTTAACTCTTCCTCAATCCTTACTAAACATAAGGTAATTCATACTGGAGGGAATTCCTACAATTGTGTGGAATGTGGCAAAGCCTTTAACCAGTCCTTAAGGCTTACCACATATAAGACAACTCATACTGGACAGAAACCATACACATGTGAAGAATGTGGGAAAGCCTCTAACAGATCCTCAATTCTTAACAGACACAGGCTAATTCATACTAGAGAGAAACTACAAACCTGAAAGATGTGACAATGCTTTTTGGCAACACCTGAAACTTTTCTGAGTATAAAAGAAATCATACTGGTGAGAAATCCTAGAAATGTGAAGAATGTGACAAAGCCTTTAAATGGCTGTCACACTTGATTGTAGGTAAGATAACTCATATTGGAGAAAACTAGTGTGAACAATGTGGCAAAACATTTAACCAATGCTCATGCCTTTTTGCAAAGGAAAGCATTTATACTAGCCTGGGCAACAGAGGGAAACTCTGTCTGGAAAAAAAAAATCATTAATATCTTCTCACATCTTAGTCAATATCAGAGAGTTCATACTAAATAAAAGCGTCAAAAGTGCAATTGGTGTCAATAGATCTTTCAGAAAATATAAGCCCTTAAATTACAGAAGAATATTTATTTTGAGGAAACACATTACAAATATAAAGAGGGATTGTAGTACCTTTACTTGTATCACAGGTTTTATTGTACACATTTTGTACTACAGGAAAACCCTGAGGTAGTTGTTCCAACTTTGCTCAACATCAGGGAATTTATATTGAAGAATAACCCTGCAAATTTAATGAATTTGGAAAAACATTTTTTAAAAAACTACAGATTATAAAACACAAAAGTTTATACTAAAATATATTTTTGCAGATACAGTAAATATTTTAAAAATTTAATCCAAAATTAAGTAAAGAGAATCCACAGTAGAAATACCTGTCTCTCAAACTTCAGACATTACACTTACTCAGATTGCTGAGTATAGGAAAAAATTCAAAACTAAAGTTGATAAAAAGAAAAATTATTTGTAAGTAACTTTAAAAGAAGTAGATCTTTGAAGAGTTATAATTTCATTTAAAGTATACTTTTGTCCTGAAAATATAGATTTTTTTTTTTTTTGCCAGACACAGTGGCTTACACCTGTAAGGCCAACACTTTGGGATGCTGAGGTGGGCAGATCACCTGAGTTGAAGACCAGCCTGGCCAACATGGTGAAACCTCATGTCTACTAAAAAGAAATACAAATATTAGCGAAGCATGGTAGTGCACACCTGTAGTCCCAGCTACTTGGGAGGCTGAGGCATGAGAATCACTTGAACCTGGGAGCCAGAAGTTGCAGTGAGCTGAGATGTTGCCACTGCATTGCAGCCTGGGTGACAGAGCGAGACTCTGTCTCAAAAGACAAAAAAAAAACAAAAAAAAAAACAAAAACAGCTTATTTGGAAACTGAATACTGATGGAATTCAACTCTTTAATTACTTCATGCTATTTCTTCGTTTCTGTTGTTTTCACATGTAAAAGCCTGTGATCAATTCTTTCTGCATCAAAGATTTGGGAGACTTTTATTAGGTGGTCATTATTTATTACCTTTCTTATGGATGACTGAGGACATTAAAATGTAAGATGCATGATGAAAATCTAAGTAGAAAAGCTATTTGTGTGGTAAACTTATAGAATTGAGTGATGTATGAGGTAGGCGTTCAGAGTAATATTCTTTTTTTTTTTTTTTTTTTTTTGAGAGGGAATCTCGTTCTGTTGCCCAGGCTGGAGTGCAGTGGCATGTAATCTCGGCTCATGGGAAGCAGACGGGCTCATGAGGTTCAGCTATGATCGAGTCTCTGCATCCTGGATAGCCCAGTGAGATTACAGTACTCTACATGACCACATCCAACTAATTTTTGGGTTTTAGTAAAGGAAGGTTTCACCCTGTAGTCCCCGCTACGTGGGAGGCTGAACTTTTGGAGAATGGCGTGAACCCGGGAGGCGGAGCTTCCCAAAGTGCTGTGATTGAGATCCGGCCACTGTACTCCAGCCCTGGGCGACAGAGCCAGATTCCGTCTCAAATTAAAATGAGAAAAAAAATTCTTTTTTTTTTTTTTTTTTTTTTTTTTGAGAGGGAATCTCGTTCTGTTGCCCAGGCTGGAGTGCAGTGGCATAATCTCGGCTCATTATAAGCTCTTCCTCCCAGGTTCAAGCTATGCTCCTGTCTCTGCCTCCCAAGTAGCTGAGATTACAGGTACCCATGACCACATCCAACTAATTTTTGTGTTTTAGTAAAGGAAGGTTTCACCATGTTGACCAGGCTGGTCTTGAACTTTTGACCTCAAGTGATCTGCCTGCTTTGGCTTCCCAAAGTGCTGTGATTATAGGTGTTAGCCACTGCACCCAGCCCTAAGTAATATTCTAATACATTATTATGAGAGAAAATCATTCTTATAGTTTTTTTTTTTTTTTTTTTTTTTTGAGACGGAGTCTCGCTCTGTGGCCCAGGCTGGAGTGCAGTGGCCGGATCTCACCTCACTGCAAGCTCCGCCTCCCGGGTTTACGCCATTCTCCTGCCTCAGCCTCCCGAGTAGCTGAGACTACAGGCGCCCGCCATCTCGCCCGGCTAGTTTTTTGTATTTTTTTAGTAGAGACGGGGTTTCACAATTAGCCAGGATGGTCTCGATCTCCTGACCTCGTGATCCGCCCGTCTCGGCCTCCCAAAGTGCTGGGATTACAGGCTTGAGCCACCGCACCCGGCCATTACTTATAGTTAAAATTAAATCAAAATAATTAGTATGTCATTTTACTAATTGTACTTTTATGTGATAAAACTACAGTTTTAAAGTTTTAAATTGTGTGTTAATTTTTTAATTGAACATTGATGACATGTTAAACACTGTTATACATTCAGCAAAGTGTTATTATGCCACTAATTTTAACCTATTCCACCTTACTCAAGGGTGTATTTAAAAGATGGTAACAATACACTATTTGGTAACATAATAGACTAACATTTCTAGTATTCTTCTTTTTCAGTTGGCTTTCCCAAACTGCTAAGTGAAAGAATTGAGTTCCTGTGGGTTAATTTTTTTTATATTTATAATATTGTATATTTTTGTGTGTACATATATGTGTGTATATATGTCATATATGGTATATTTTGGTACAGTCATACAATGTATAATAATCACATTGTGATAAGGTACCTATAACCTCTGGCTTTTATGTTTTGTATTACAAACAATTCAATTCTACAGTCTTAGTTACTCTAAATTGTACAGTTAAATTGTTATTGACTACATGGTTATTTTTATGGTATCATAAAAATTATATATAAACATAAATAAAATCAATATATTCCTGAGTCCTGAATAATTTTCGAAACTTTATTATGTATTTTTTGAACATGTGGCCTCTGCCTGAGAGCACATAATGGAGTTTTAGTTTTGACTTACATACAGTTAAATATACACATCTATTAGTCTAAAGATATAACTTAGGTTTAAGGAGCAAGGGTGTTTGAGTAGAGTATAAGTTTGTAACTGTTTTCAGAAGTAAAGGGCAATATTGAAACAAAGCAAAGCATTTTAACAAGATGTCTAATTTACTAGAAAACAAAAATCCTCAAAAATGCTAAAAGCAAATGTATACTCTGCTTTGTATTCAGTTTATTACACTATCTTATAGCTTATGATTTAGAATCTTTCCATGCAAATTTTCTGTTTTTACTTGCATGATACTCATTCTAGACCCATAATCTTTTTTTTTTTTTTTTTTTCTGAGACCAAGTTTCCTTCTTGTTGCCCAGGCTCGAGTGCGATAGCATGGTCTTGGGTCACTGCAACCTCCGCCTCCTGGGCTCAAATGATTCTCCTGCCTCAGCCTCCCGAGTAACTTGGATTACAGGCATGTGCCACCACACCTGGCTAATTTTTGCATTTTGCGTAGAGATGGGGTTTCACCATGTTGGCCAGGTTTGTCTCGAACTCCTGACCTCAGGTGATCCAGCCATCTCAGCCTCCCAAAGTGCTGGGATTACAGGTGTAAGCCACCATGCCCGGCCTAGACCCATAATCTTTTTGTTTCCTGTTTTTTTTTTTTTTTTTTTATAGTTTATGAAGTATTTATTATCTGAGCTCATTTGTAGTTATAAGAATAATTTTTATAAAATTTCATCATGCACACAAAATTATTTTTAGAAGTAATTCCACAATTTGTGTATTATTACATTTTATTTAGTTAAAACATTCCATTAGCTTCTAGAACCCTATATAAGCTTACTTTTCTTTAATTATTCCCTTAACTTTTTATAAGTGACATAAGTAAATTTTATTTATTGAGTCAATTTGTTTCAGTAAGTACTAGGGAAGCTTCATAAGTCATGTGGATGCTTTTATATATAAATGTAGCAAACAAACATGATGGTGTTCAGTGTATAACAGATGCTCCATAATTAGTCATAAATATTCCTGCTAAAGTTAGTTTGTAACTTCAAGTCAGAGATGGAAAATACCAATTGCAAAGAAATAACATTTATTCTTCATGTGAGAACATTTTTTCCAGGCTGCAAAGCTGAATCTTGCTGAATTTAAAGAGAAATGCTTCATTCATGTCCTAATTATCTAAGTTTTATCCTTTTATGTGCATTCAAACCATATATGCATCACAGACCTTCTTTTTCTGTGTTACGACTACAGTTTTCTCACTGTTGTTTTCCTGCCATGTGGTTTCACACGGTATGTTGTAGGTTTTAAGGAGGACATTGGTATTTTTTAATGCACTGAAAAATTGGTTTTGACTGGAAAGTTTGCTTATAAATATAACTTTAAGATTGGCTAATTAACATAAAAGACATACATTGTCTACCGAAGAGAGGATTAAATCATCATGGTGTTTCTTTGTAAAAGAAAAATGTTAGGCTTTTATACAAAGTGTGGCAAATATGTAATTTGCTAGAACATACATATAAAAATTAAATTTTTAAGAGAATTAATAGTGAGCAATTTTAAATTTAGTTATTTAGGATGTACTTACAGAACAACTTACATTTCCATGCAAAATCCTCTATTTAAAGTGTGAATGTTAAAGACTGCAAAACAATAAAATAACTGCTGTAAATTTGGAATAATACTTATTTTCTATATTGATACTACAATTTGGAGAAATTTATCACTCATTTTTTAAAGAAATGTTTTAGTGGTTGAAGTTTAGTCTACAGTTTATATTCTTAGTCACCTAACTGTAGTGATCTCCTAGATGATTTTCTCTGAAAACGTTTGGAGATAATGGCAGCTTTTGGATTAAAACATTTCCTGTTAGTTTGCATGCAAACCAGTTTACTGTGATCACACAGTGGCCAATCATGTGAGCATAAGCAAGCCTGCCCTTTTCGTGTCTTTCATACTATTCCCATAAGCACCAATAACTTCAGGTGCCCCAAGCTTAAAATAAAAGTCCTAAAGTCTTTGACTTCTCCCATGTACTGTGCTGGGTTCAGAACATACTGTTAAACATCAAAGTTCCTGTGGTTATGACTGACAAATGAGAAAACAGCAAAGAGACAGACAGTATTTGAAACATTGTTATTCTTAACTTGACAAATAAAATGTGTATTTCATTAAACAACATTTTGAAGTATATATATACATTGTCAAATGCTTAGAACTAGGTAATTAATACTTTATCTTATATTGTTAACATTTTTTTATGGTTAGACAACATGAAATTTTAAACATTTTTCAAAAATACAAATACATTATGAACTATAGTCATCATGCTGTACAATAAGTCTCTTGAAATTATTTCTTTTATCCAAGTATAATTATGTATTATTTGACAGGCCATCTTTCAATCCCCCCATTTCTTCTAAATACCTTGGCATTTGGTGGTCACCAGTTTACTCTACATCGATGAGATTAACTTTTTTAGAATCCATGTGTAAGTGAAATCATGAGACATTAATCTTTCTGTGCTTCCCTTATTTCAACTAATATAATGTCCTCCAGGGTAATCCATGTGATTGAAAATAATAGAATTTTTGTTGTTTAAAGATGAATATTATTCCATTGTGTATATCTACCACATTGCCTTTATTTACTCATTGGATGTTGAACTGTTGATTTTATATATTTTACACGTGAAGAGTGCTGCAAACAACCTAGAAGTGCAAATGTTTCTTCATTCTAATTTCATTTGTTTTGGATATACAGTGGTGCAATTGTTATATGGTAGTTTGATTTTTAAGTTTTTTAAGAAAACTATTTTGTTTTTCATAATGGCTGTCCTCACTTACATTCAAACAAAAATAGTGTGCAAGCATTTTCTTCTCTTCAGAATTCTACCAACACTTTTTCTTCTTAGAGTCCTTCTAACAGAAGTGAGTTGGTATCTCATAGTTCTTTTTTTTGCTTGCCTTTCCCTGATAATAATTGACGTTGAGCATGTTTTTAATATATCTGTTGGCCGTGTGTATGTCTTTTTCTGAAAAATATTTAAGCCTTTTTCTCATTTTTAATAGTTATTTGTTTTTTGTTGTATAGTCATTTGATTTTGTTATATAGTTTTGATATTAATCCCTTATCACATTTATGATTTGCAAACATTTTCTTCCATTTTTTGGTTTTCTCATCCTGTTGATTGTATTATATTCCGTGCAGCAGTTTTTAAATTTAAAATAATCTGATTCATCTATGTTTTCAATTTGCTCCTTGGGATTTGAAGTCAAATTTTAAAAGTCACTGCCCAACCAGTGTTACAGGGCTTTCAATCTATGTTGTTTATAGTAGTTTCAGAGTTTTAGATCTTATATTTAAGTATCTAATTTATTTTGTGTTTTTAAGTATCTAATTTATTTTGTGTTTTTATTTTATTTAAGTATCTAATTTATTTATATATGGTATTAGTTGAGGGTCTTATTATATTCTTGTATATGTGGATATAAAGTTTCTCAACACCATTTATTGAAGATGCTGCCTTTTCCCTAAGAAATTGCCACCATTATTTAAAAATCAGATGGCTGTAAATACATCAATATATTTCTGGTTTCCTTTTTCTTCTCTACTCGCTTGTGTGTTTTAATTCAGGTACCACACTTTTTTTTTTTTTACTATAGCTTTTTAGTATATCTCAAAGTCAGATACCTTCACTTTTTCTATTGCTTGATTACTTTGGCTATTCAGGGCCTTTTGTGGTACCCTATAAATTTTAGATGTATTTTTAAAAATTTGTTAATTATGTCACTGGTATTTCGGTAGAGGTTGCATTATAGCCGTACATCATTTTGTATAATACAGATGTTTAACAATATTAGTAACGCCAATTTATGATTAATATTTTTCCAATTGTGTTTAATTTCTTTAATTTCATTTAATGATAGTTGTCAATGTATAGAAATTCTACTGACACTTGTATGTTGCTTTTGTATTCTGCAAGTTTAATACATTTATTAGTCCTACTAATTTTTAGTAATGTCTTAGGCTTTCATTTACTTAAAATTATGTATAGAAATAAAAATTACACCGGAATAATTTAACATTTTTTCTAATCTCAGTGCTTTGATTTTTATTTTCTAATTTTTCTTTCTTGGATAGTTAGTACTATGTTTAATAAGACTGAAGAAAGTGGGCATTTTTGTCTGCTCTTAGAGTAAAAGCTTACAAGATTTCCCTGTTTAGTATGTTATTAGCTGTGCTTTTTGTGTGTATGTGTGTGTTATATGTGGCAATTATTGGCTTGAGGTTCATTTGTCCTATACCTCCTTTTTTCAGAAATTTATGAAGAAATGTCGAATTTTGTTAAACTCTTATTTGGCATTTATTTAAATGTTAGAGATGAGAAATCACATCTGATTATACATAGATTTAAAAATATCTTCAGGCCGGGCGCGGTGGCTCAGAATCCCAGCACTTTGGGAGGCTGAGATGGGCGGATCATGAGGTCAGAGATTCCTGTAACAAAGTGAAACCCCGTCTCTACTAAGAAATACAAAAAATAGCCAGGCATGGCAGCGCCTGTAAACTCGGGAGGCTGAGAGAATGGCGTGAAAATGCGGAGCTTGCAGTGAGCTGAGATCTGGCCACTACTCCAGCCTGGGCTACAAAGCGAGACTCCGTCTCAAAAAAAAAAAAAAAAAAAAAAAAATCTCTTAGAGACTTCTGTGAACATGCATGCAAAGTAGAAAATTTAGAGAAAATAGATAAACTCCTGGATATACAAAACTTCCCAATATTGACAGAAAATAACAGAAGTCTTTAACAGAGCAAAAATGTAAAATGTGTAATGACATTGAATAAGTAATAATAAAACTACTAACCATAAAAAGCCCTGGATCATATGAAACCACAGCCATATTTTACTACATATACAAAGGTAAGCTGGTCCTAATCCTACTGAGTATTCCAAAAAATCAAGGTGGCATTTCAACCTAATTGCATGAAATCAGTGAATTATGTGAAACTAAAATCTAGTGAAAACATAACAAAGGAAACTACAGGTCAATATTCTGGGTGAACAATAATCCTCCATGAAATACTAGCAAACTGAATTCAAAAGCAAATCAAAGTTATTTTGCTACTATCATGTGAGCTTTATTCCATAAATACAAAGATGTTTCATCATATGCAAGTCAGTAAGTGTGATTCACCATGTAAAGATAATTAAAAGAAAAAATATTTAATTAACACAGTAGGGGCAGAGAAAGCATTCAAGAAAATCCAATATTGACTCAAAAATATTCTCAACACACTAGAGATTGATGAGACATACCTCAAAAGAATGAGAGTCATCTATGACAAATCCTTAACAAACATACTAAAAAAGCAAAAAGTAGATGCATTCTCCATAAGAATAAAAATAAGATGAGAATATCCATCCTAAACAGTCCTACTGAACATAGTAATGGAGTCCTAGCCAGAAAAATAAAAGGAATCCAAATAGCAAAGGAAGTCAAATTATCTTTATTGATGATATATTTCTCTACCTAGAATACTTTAAGGATTTCACCAAAAGACTCCTAAGCCTAAAGACTTCAAAAAAAAATCTCAGAATACAAAATCAACACAAATACATAGAATTTTATATGCCAATAATAAACTGAGAACAAAATTTAAAAAAGAGCTCTATTTACAATAGCCACACACAAAAAAATTACCTAGAAATACATTAAGTCAAGGGGGTAAAATATCTCTACAAAGAACTGCAATGCTGAAAGAAATGAGAGAGAATGCAAATAAATAGAAAAATACTGGATGCTCATGGATTCAAATAATATAGTTAAAATGGTCATTCTGTCTAAAGCAACCTACAGATTATGTGCTGTTTTTATCAAGACTATCCATGACGCTTTTTTATAGAATTAGAAAAACTATTCTAAATATATATACAAAAGAATTAAAGAGTTCAAATAGCCAAGACAACTTCAGACTAAAAGAATAAATCTGGGCCAAGTGTGGTGGCTCACGCCTGTCATCTCAGTCCTTTGGGAGGCTGAAGAGGATGGATCACCTGAGGTCAGGAGTTTGAGACCAACCTGGCCAACAAGGTGAAACCATTGTCTACTAAATACAAAAAATCAACCAGGTTTATCACCGAAACAAGTGCTCTTCGTCATCATCAAAGTAAGAAGAGCATTGCCTGCTGCTTTCTTGGAAGCAGCTGACCTGTTTTCTACTGATACAAAGTGGAGAAGGCATTGAAATAGTGAAAGAGGATGATATAAATTGAATACTTATATGAAATACAGTTTATAATAAAAAATAGCATTTGGTGTTGTACAACTGTAGATGAGACTATTAACATGAGGTCATATTCTTATTTCTATTGACAAATTACCTTCATTTACAATATTCTTGTTTCAGAAATATATTCTTTTTTCTGCTCTATATTTGCTAGCTTTTGGTAAAATCTTATCTGAATTCAATAGAAATAAAATAAATCCATTCTACCACAAGCATTTTATTATTGCTGCATATACTTATTTTGCTTAAAATACGTTAGCTTTTGTTGAAAGATTTATAGTTTTGTTTCCGAGCATTGTTTATTTCTGAGAAGTTGCTTTCATTATAGAAAACTGCTATTCTCAGCTCAAATCACCTTGACTAATAGCAAGTGAAACTGATGTGTGGATGAGAAGAAAATGTGTCTTCTCTGCATCTCTTTTTTAATCAATTGGCTGAAGAAAGAGAATGCAGATAGAAGGTGAACCAAAATATAATCCCTGAAAGACCATGAAAAAGTCCTCTTAATCAGAAAAAAAAAAAGGAAATGGTGATTTGAGCAGAATATATATTATTTTGCAAAGCCTCTGAAATTTCAGTATACAACCTTCATTGCTTTAATAAATATGTTATTCTTTCAGTTGTAATTCTTCAGGAAATAATTCAATTCCCTGGTGATTTAAAAAAGAGAAGAATAACTTATTTGTTAAGGTAAGAGATGTAGGAAAGACTCATTACTTTTGACCAACATCTCCTCCACCTCCAGCTTCAGGCAATCATCATTCTACTCTTTGCTTTTATGAGTTTGAGTTTTTTTTATTTTCCAATTTAAAACTTTTAGTTAAGAAGTAGACTTTAATGTCGAAAACACAAACTTGGGGAGGGCAGAAAGATCACACACAAGGCCGCCACTTCACACCTGGAGTGAGTTTGAATTTTTTAATACTCTACATAGAAATGAGATAATTTTTTATTATTTTGTGTGTGTGCTGGCTTATTTCACTTAACCTAATGTCTTCCAGGTTCATCAATGTTGTTGAAAATAAAAAGACTTTTTAAAAAAATTTTTCTTCTTTGAAATATATTTTTTAAATGACCAAATAAAGTCTAAGTGAATTAAGTATAGCTCCTAGCATAACTCACAGTTAATTTTAATTGACTGTCGTCTCTGTAGAAATATTTTTTATCAGCATTTTTTAACATACAACTAGAACTCAACTAACAGTCATTATGTGTCACAAAAATGAATCAGTTTAGAAGCTATGTTAATAATGAGACAATTGACTTCTGGTACCCAATTCAGAACAACTACAAAAGGAGTGGAGAACAGATTTCAACTGTGATGCACAATCTTATTCATTGGCTTGGTAGCTGAGTGCAGTGTTAAGGATTGTAAAGTCACTATTAAGTGGAAGTAGATCATCATAAAAGTCTTCATTCTCATCATCATCTCACTGAGTAAGGTTGCTTTCTTTTCTGCAATTGTGTTTAAAACTGTCCAAAGAGACTTTCCAAATGCTTGGTTTCTGTCTGGAAGTTTCAAATGAGGCTTTTGGGTGTGCATCTTTTTCTAGTTTTGCACAGCTACAGAGGCTTCAGGAAACTTCCCATCGTGGTGGAAGGCAAAGGGGAAGCAAAGACTTTCTGGTTGTGGCTGGAGAAAGAGCTACAATATGCTAACTGGTCTCACTCGGGATGTTCCTCACTTTCAGGATAGGTGGGGTGACCCAGCAATCATATGGACACTATCCTTTGCAGTGTCCCTCAAACTTTGGTTGCATCAGAATATCTGCAAGGCTTGCTAAGGCACAGACTGCTGAGCCCACCTCCAAGACTTCTTTCTTTTTAAGAAATAAATAGCATTCCCTTGTGTAAATATATCACTTTTTAAAATTCATTCACCTGTTGATGGACACTTAGGTTGATTTCATACCTTAGCTATTGTGAGTAATCCACTTTTTTTCTTTTCTTATTTATTTATATATCTCTTTTTTTATTTCTAGAAACATTTTAATTTTATACTATATAAGTTTTTAAAAATTGTTTTGGATCAAGGCCATTACTTTGTTATTAACATAATTTGAGACAAAATAACAATAAAAATCAACATTGATTAGTGAAAACAATTTTCTAGCCCTTAGTAATCATTTTCTCTCCCAGCTGACATAAAAGTTGAATCTTTGTGTCATTTCTCACAGTTGTCACAAAGTAGCTTCTGATTAAATTGGTCTGCATATAATTTTGTAAAATTTTACTTTTTTAATCTAAAAATTAAACTTCTCTGTTACCAGAAAAGTTATTTTTAATAGGTATTATTTTACTCTATTATATTTAAATTCTTCAGGAAAACTAAGCTGACAAGGAATGCACTCAAATTTTTTTGAAAATTAAAAATGCTTAAGAAACGTTTATTACAGAATCTAAAACTGAAAATATTTTTACATTCTTAGAGAACATCTCTCAAATCCTTCAAGTTACCTTCTTCTGACAGTAGATATATATTTTTCTGTATTGCTATAATACAGCATTGGCTGTCCTTTGTGGTCAACTCCATCATTTTTATTCTATTGAGCAGTATTTATGTTATGCATTTTATATTTTATTATTTTTTCTTTTTTAATTATACTTTATGTTCTAGGGTACATGTGCACAACGTGCAGATTTGTTACATATGTATACATGTGCCATGTTGGTGTGCTGCACCCATTAACTCATCATTTACATTAGGTATGTCTCCTAATGCTATCCCTCCCCCCTCTCCCCACCCCACGACAGGCCCTGGTGTGTGATGTTCCCCTTCCTGTGTCCAAGTGTTCTCATTGTTCAATTCCCATCTATGAGTGAGAACATGCAGTGTATGGTTTTCTGTTTTTGTGATAGTTTGCTGAGAATGATGGTTTCCAACTGCATCCATGTCTTTACAAAGGAATGAACTCATTCTTTTTTATGGCTACATAGTATTCCATAGTGTATATGTGCCACATTTTCTTAATCCAGTCTGTCATTGATGGACATTTGTGTTGGTTCCAAGTCTTGCCATTGTGAATAGTGCTGCAATAAACATACGTGTGCATGTGTCTTTATAGCAGCATGATTTATAATCCTTTGTGTATATACCCAGTAATGGGATGGCTGGGTCAAATGGTATTTCTAGTTCTAGATCCTTGAGGAATCACCACACTGTCTTCCCCAATGGTTGAACTAGTTTACAGTCCCACCGACAGTGAAAAAGTGTTCCTATTTCTCCACATCCTCTCCAGCACCTGTTGTTTCCTGACTTTTTAATGATTGTCATTCTAACTGGTGTGAGATGGTATCTCTTTGTGATTTTGATTTCCTTTTCTCTGATGGCTAGGGATGATGAGCATTTTTTCATGTGTCTGTTGGCTGCATAAATGTCTTCTTTTGAGAAGTGTCTGCTCATATCCTTTGCCCACTTTTTTATGGGGTTGTTTGTTTTTTTCTTGTAAATTTGTTTGAATTCTTTGTAGGTTCTGGATATTATCCCTTTGTCAGATGAGTAGATTGCAAAATTTTTCTCCTATTCTGTAGGTTGCCTGTTCACTCTGATGGTAGTTTTTTTTTTTTTTTTTTTTTTTGTTTGTTTTTTTTTTTTTGCTGTGCAGAAGCTCTTTAATTAGATCCCATTTGTCAATTGTGGCTTTTGTTGCCATTGCTTTTGGTGTTTTAGACATGAAGTCCTTGCCCATGCCTATGTCCTGAATGGTATTACCTAGGTTTTCTTCTAGGCTTTTTATGGTTTTAGGTCTAACATTTAAGTCTCCAGTCCATCTTGAATTAATTTTTGTATAAGGCATAAGGAAGGGATCCAGTATCAGCTTTCTACTTATGGCTAGCCAGTATTCCCAGCACCATTTATTAAATAGGGAATCCTTTCCCCATTTCTTGTTTTTGTCAGGTTTGTCAAAGATCAGATGGTTGTAGATGTGTGGTATTATTTCTGAGGGTTCTGTTCTGTTCCACTGTTCTATGTCTCTGTTTTGGTACCAGCACCATGCTGTTTTGGTTACTGTAGCCTTGTAGTATAGTTTGAAGTCAGGTATTGTGATGCTTCCAGCTTTGTTCTTTTGGCTTAGGATTGTCTTGGCAATACGGGCTCTTTTTTGGTTCCATATGAACTTTAAAGTAGTTTTTTCCAATTCTGTGAAGAAAATCATTTGTAGCTTAATGGGGATAGCATTGAATCTATAAATTACCTTGTGCAGTATGGCCATTTTCATGATATTGATACATGAGCATGGAATATTCTTCCATTTGTTTGTGTCTTCTTTTATTTCATTGAGCAGTGGTTTGTAGTTCTCCTTGAAGAGGTCCTTCACATCCCTTGTAAATTGGATTCCTAGGTATTTTATTCTATTTGAAGCAATTGTGAATGGGAGTTCACTCATGACTTGGCTCTGTTTCTCTGATACTAGTCTGTAAGAAAGCTTGCAATTTTTGCACATTGATTTTGTATCCTGATACTCTGCTGAAGTTGCTTATCAGCTTAAGGAGATTTTGGGCTGAGACGATGGGGTTTTCTAAATATACAATCATGTCATCTGCAAACAGGGACAATTTAACTTCCTCTTTTCCTAACTGAATACTCCTTTTTTTTTTCTCCTGGCTGATTGCCCTGGCCAGAACTTCCAACACTATGTTGAATAGGAGTGCTGAGAGGGCATCCCTGTCTTGTGCCAGTTTTCAAAGGGAATGCTTCCAGTTTTTGCCCATTGAGTATGATATTGGCTGTAGGTTTGTCATAAATAGCTCTTATTATTTTGAAATACGTTACATCAATGTCAAAGTTATTGAGAGTTTTTAGCATGAAGGGCTGTTGAATTTTGTCAAAGGCCTTTTCTGCATCTATTGAGATAATCATGTGGTTTTTCTCTTTGGTTCTGTTTATATGCTGGATTACGTTTACTGATTTGCATATATTGAACCAGCCTTACATTTCAGGGATCGATGAAGCCTACTTGATCATGGTGGATAAGACTTCTGATGTGCTGCTGGGTTCGGTTTGCCAGTATTTTATTGAGGATTTTTGTATCGATGTTCATCAGGGATATTGGTCTAAAATTCTCTTTTTTTGTTGTGCCTCTGCCAGGCTTTGGTATCAGGATGATGTTGGCCTCATAAAATGAGTTAGGGAGGATTCCCTCTTTTTCTATTGATTGGAATAGTTTCAGAGGGAATGGTACCATTTTGTACCTCTGGAAGTATTTGGCTGTGAATCCGTCTGGTCCTGGACTTTTTTTGATTGGTAGGCTATTAATTACTGCCTCAATTTCAGACCCTGTTATTGGTCTTTTCAGGGATTCAACTTACAATCACACCTGCAGGAAAGTCCAAGGATGAGGTTAGAAATTCCATATGTGCCCAGGTTCTAGGCATGAGAGTCAACACCTGCTGGATGTTGGATCTATTTATTTATTTGTTTGTTTTTGTTTGTTTGAGATGAAGTCTTACTCTTGTCCCCAGGCTGGGGTGCAATGGCGTGATCTCAGTTCACTACAACCTCCACTTCCCGGGTCCAAGAGATTCTCCTGTCTCAGCCTCCAGAGTAGCTGGGATTACAGGCGCCTGCCACCACACCTGGCTAATTTTTGTATCTTTAGTAGAGACGGGGTTTCGCCACATTGGCCAGGATGGTCTTGAACTCCTGACCTCCAGTGATCCGCCCACCTCACCCTTTCAAAGTGCTGGAATTACAGACGTGAGCCGCCGTGGCCAGCCTTGGATGTTGGATCTAAGTGTGTGAGTCACAGTCTCAATGGTTGACAGAATTTTTGCAAGCGAGCCACAATGTATTCTGCAGACTTGTCCTTTCAGTGCAGTCACAGCCTCACATGTGTGCTGAATCTTGGTCTGGGGGTCACCAACCCACCTGTGGACCAGATCCACATATGAGAGTCAATTCTCTAACTTTTGACAGCCTCTTTGTGTGATATTCAGAACCTCGACAGTGGGATGTATTTATGTGGGAGAAGGACAATCTTTACTGCTGCCTGGGTGTGCATTCGAGAAACACTGTCTCACCTGTGTGCTGTGTTCTCTTATGACACTCTCTGTGTCATAAGATTTGGCAACATTCTACAAACGGCTGGATAAAATAAAGCAGAGTGTGCCGTTCAGCGCGGCCGCCATGTATGTCTTGTCCTGTGTTGTCTTGTGTGTTCATTCCTTTGTTTAGGAAACACGCGGACCCCAACAAAGGGGAGTATTACAGCCCTACCCCTTGAGTGAAACTGTAGGTCTTTTTATTTTTACCTCAGTCTGGTTCATGGTATGTTTTTTATTTTAAGAGAATGCAATTTTTTTTGTTGTTGTTTGTTTTTTCCAGAAAAATTTCCCTCACAGCAATGATTGCCAATGCCAAGGCACCTAGCACAGTGCCTTGCTCAGTGGGTACTCAGTATATATGGAACTGGGTTGATTAAGGCACAAAACCAACAGCAAGATTGGTTCAGTGAAGAAGAATAGTTTAGTAATACTGGTTAGACTAAAAGGCCATGACTTAGCAGCAAACATTTTTACATTCATTTGAGAAATAATTTACAATTAGGTCACCAAAAAATGTTAATTTACAGTGGTGGCATTTAAGCTTGGCTGCACTCTGTCATCACCTATACAGATTAAAATCACACTGTTGCTCAGGTTCAACTCAAGCAATTCTGATTTAATTAGGGTGAGGCAACCTGTGTTGAGGGGATTTTTTAACACCACCCCACCCGTCTCTGCCTTGCCCCAAGTGATTTTTAACGTGCAGTCTGGGATGTGAACAATTTGTTCAGGGTGAGGGATGGATTCACTGTGTGTGATTTCCATATGTGCTGCTGAGATTTGCCCCATGGCTGCTTCTGACTTTGGGATCTTGAAAAACAGCACTGCCATTCTAAAAATCAAAAGACAACTTCAGGATGTACTCAAATACTTTGCTAAATTGCAACAGAATAAAATGTCTTCTTAGCAGATCCGTCTATAGCCACTTGAATTCAAAGTAAGAGATTGTTTTAGGCACAGTAGTTTTAGTAAGTGTTGAAAATCATAAATAGCCTACACATATCAAGAAACTATTTTAATCCTTTGACATATTTGACAGGCTTTTCTAAATCAAATTTTAGCTTACAAATTGTCTCTCTTTTTTTTTTTTTCTATTGCCCTGGCTGGAGCACGGTGGTCTGATCTTGGCTCACTGCAACCTCTGCCTCCCAGGTTCAAGCAATTCTCCTGTCTCAGCCTCCCAAGTAGCTGGGATTACAGGTGTGCGCCACCATGCCTGGCTAATTTTTGTATTTGTAGTAGAGACAGGGTTTTGCCATGTTGGCCAGGCTGGTCTCGAACTCCTGACTTCAGGTGATCTACCTGTCTCTGCCTCCCATTAAGTGCTGGGATTATAGGCATGAGCCACAGCACCCAGCTGAAAAATTGTGTCTTTTTTGACCCCTAACTTTTGGATACTATAGAGCACCAATGCCAATGCAGCACATAAAAGAATGATAAACAGAATTATTTTTTGTGTTGAATTACATGGAAAGCATTGTCAAAAATGTTTGATCTTCACCTTAATATTTTAATACATGTTATTAATGTTTATTTCATAATGTATGAAATTTCTTTTTTTTTTTTTTTTTTTTGAGACGGAGTCTTGCTCTGTCGCCAGGCTGGAGTGCAGTGGTACAATGTTTGCTCACTGCAACCTCTGCCTCCCGAGTTCAAGTGATTCTCCTGCCTCAGTCTCCCAAGTAGCTGGGACTACAGGCACACGCCACCACACCCAGCTAATTTTTTTTTGTTTTTTTTTGAGACGGAGTCTCCATCTGTCACCTAGGCTGGGGTACAGTTGTGAGATCTTGGCTCACTGCAACCTCCGCCTCCAGGGTTCAAGTGATTCTCCTGCCTCAGTCTCCCGAGTAGCTGGGATTACAGGCCCATGGTACCACACACAGCTAATTTTTGTATTTGTAGTAGAGATGGGGTTTCACCATGTTGGTCAGGCTGATGAACTCCTGTCCTGACCTGGTTTTGAACTCTTGAGCCTGCCTCGGGCTCCCCAAGTCCTGTGATTACAGGTGTGAGCCACCGCACCCAGCCTAATTTTTGTATTTTTAGTAGAGGTGGTGTTTCACCATGTTGGCCAGGATGGTCTTGATATTTTGACCTTGTGATCCACCCGCCTTGGCCTCCCAAAGTGCTAGGATTATAGATGCGAGCCACCACACCTGGCCAATGTATGAAATTTCTAAAAATCTAATATATTGGATTATATGCTAATTGTCATAATTATGGTTATTAGGATAAATAATTATAGGCTGAAGATACAATCCATTTATTTTTATTTGTTTCTTTATAACCTTTTTTTTTTTTTTTAAGACGGAGTTTCACTGTTGTTGCCCAGTCTAGAGTGCAATGGTGTGATCTTGGCTCAGTCCAACCTCCGCCTCCCAGGTTCAAGTGATTCTTCTGCCTCAGCCTCCCAAGTAACTGACATTACAGGCATGCATCACCATGCCTGGCTAATTTTTGTATTTTTAATAGAGAAGAGGTTTCACCATGTTGATCAGGCTGGATGGTCTCCAACTTCTGACTTAGGGTGATCTACCCACCTTGGCCTCCCAAAGTACTGGGATTACAGGCATGAACCACCATGCCCAGCCTCTTTATAACCATTTTAAGTCATTTCCATAGTTAATGGTCTAATTCTAATGTAGTTTCTCAAAACTCCAAAAGCTTGCGAAATTGTGAAGTATTGTGTCTTTAAGGAGGTTTATGAAAATATGAGTAAAGTCAAGTATAGGTTTCTGATCAGTTTAGGATTTTATTGTTTGGACTGGGTAAGGTTTGTGAGAATCCTAATGAAGAGATTGAGTCTTATAAAACTGCTAACCCAAGCAAAACAAAGATTAATTAAATATTAGAAAAATATTCTGCCACATATTATGTTAAATCAGCCAGTACTGAAATTTTTTAGACATGCCGTTTGAATTAACTCTGTGGCCTAAGTCAAATTACCTATGAAAACCCCTTAGTCATCAGTGCTATGCACCTAAATTGGAGAAACACATCTGGTATTTAAGAGGACAGATTTAATGTTAAATGTGGACTCTTGGAGAATCTAGACAGCCAACAGCCACTTGTTCATTCTTGACTTCTTAAAGCTTCCATTATTAACAGCTCTGCATTCCATTACTCACCACAGAAGAGACAAAATAATCTAAATTAAATATAAATTAAGTGTGTGTCTGTTTGTGTGTGGTGACCCTTCTAAATTACTAAAACAGATTAATACCAATTTTTTTTTGTCAAACATATAATCCCACATTTCTGTTACCTGATGAGCCATTTAAACATTTATGCATATATTTTTTTTTTTTTTGCCATTTTTAGTGCATGCTTTCCTGTATAAAAGTTTTCTCATTCAAGAGGATTGATGTTATAACAGTAACTTAAAGGATATTAGGAAACCTGTTTTCTCATGGAACATTTCTGAAAATATCTTCAATGATAAAGATACTTATTTCTCTAGACAAGTTCTAAAACTGTTAAACAAGATAGTCTGGGCGTGGTGGCTCACGGCTGTAATCCCAGCACTTTGGGAGGCCGAGGTGGGTGGAACACCTGAGGTCGGGAGTTCGAGACCAGCCTGACCAACATGGTGAAACCCTGTCTCTACTAAAAAATACAAAAAATTAGCCGGGCATGGTGGTGCATGCCTCTAGTCCCAGCTACTTGGGAGGCTGAGGCAGGAGAATTGCTGGAACCCAGGAGGCAGAGGTTTCAGTGAGCCGACGTCGCGCCACTGCACGCCAGCCTGGTGACAGAACAAGACTGTCTCAAAAAAAAAAAAAAAAAGAGAGAAGATATTATAGATACAGTAGTATTGAGCAAAGCCAACTAAATTGACTGGATTGCTTTTGTAATTACAGATTGATGACATATCAGATCCATTTAGAGTGGAAAAAATATGTTGACCATTTAAAAATAGTAATTGAAAGGCCTATGCACCTAAGAGAACCTCATGTATCTTCTGCTACTGAAGTTTAATATTACTAAATTCAACAAGGCTTTAATGCATTATGACAAAGCATATGAAAGCCTTAATAGTCTACTGACTGAGCGCACTAAAACCCTTTTTTATCTAGAACCCAGAGATTGAGTCTGCCTGCCATCTACACTGAAGCAAGACTTCAAGACTTTGAGCACTGGGTTGACAATCTCACAACTTAGAAGGGCCCCTCTAAACTCTTTAATTGTAAACCCATAGGAGATCTTAAAGTAAAGCTAACCAGAAAGGTTTCTCCTAAAAAGCAGATGGACACCTTTATGTGGATAGGTTTTTTTATAAGATCAAAAATCAAGACACATCTGCTATCATGATACTCTTAGTTAAGTCTGTTTATGGCTCTGCAAGCGATAGAAATTTAAAAAGCATCTTTTGTGTGCACTCTTTGGCTATACTTATATGTAGAAAATTTTGCAGCCAACATATATGCAAAAACATAACATCTTTTATACGTAAAAAAATGAAAGGCAGGTCAGGCATGGTGGCTCACGCCTGTAATCCCCATCACTTTGGGAGGCTGAGGCGGGCAGATCATGAGGTCAGAAGTTCGAGACCAGCCTGACCAACTAGTGAAACCCCATCTTTGCTAAAAATACAAAAATTAGCTAGTGTGGTGGTGCACTCCGGTAATCCCAGCTATTCAGGAGGCTGAGACATGAGAATCACTTTAACCCGGGAGGCAGAAGTTGCAGTGAGCTGAAATCACACCACCACACTCCAGCCTGGGCTACAGAGTGAGACTTTGTCTCAAAAAATAGAAAAGAAAAAAAAAATGGAAGGCCAGTGTGGATGAGAAATTTTTGTGGGACATTTGTTGTCTCGTCATATCAGAACCAGAATGTATGTCCACTGCTCTTAACCTGTTTCACAAGTTAAAGAGAACTTATTCAAAATAGGTTAAAGAGCATTGCCAGGATGCCGTTACTTTTCTAAATGGGCATCCTTTGATAGGTCTTTTTTTCCCCCTAATTTAGAGTAAATGAGGCAATGGTTAGAAATTTATCCCCTATCATAGGGCTTTATAGCAGATTACACTGTAAAGGCTATGGTTACACAGTAGACTTTACATTTTTTACTAAAGTTGTGCTGAATAATAGAATTTCTTTGGATTACTTACTGTATAAACAGAGAAGTGTCTGCATTTGCCAATACTTGTAGAAATGTATTGAGTATTACAGAGACGCAGCTGCAGGGGATTAATGAACAGGCTGTTTGATTAAAATAAGTAGACTATAACTAATTATTTGATATATTTAATGTTGATGGTTCATGAGAACCCTTCCTAAAAAGCATGTTTCAAACTTGGTATTATCCTCCTGATAGTCAAAATAGTAGTCTCTCTGCTGCACTGTATTCTCTCAAAATTTGTAAATGTTTGCATGCAGTTATCTGTAGAATATCAAATTTTCGCTCCTTAACTGGAATGACAGAAACTAAAAGACATATGTGACTATGATGAAACCATAACCTGTGAATGATATAAGAACAAAGACCCTAAATAATGGAAACAGAGTGATACTAAGGCCCTGAGTTTTGGATACACCGTGCACTGTTGACAATTTTTTGAACAAAATTATTAGAGGCCATCATTCTGGACTGAGCTTGTGCACTAGGTCCAAACAGAAAAAAAACAAACCAAAATGAGTCACTCATGCTAACTGTGACATAATCAAACTGAAAATTTAAGGAAATAGGTAGATTTTAATACAGGCCAGGTTTTGTTTTTCTTCTGTAAACAGCAGATTTCAACATGAGGAGTTTCCCTCTGCTCAAACCTTCAAAAATAATAATAAAATAATAACCTGAATTTCTTGATTTCACTTTACAAAACCCGCAGTTCTGCTGTTTCACAGTGGCATCTGAGACCAGGTGCATTTTTTATTTTGACACAGTGTTATCAATGTCTAAAGTTTTGGTCTATCAAAATTGAGAAGATGATCAAAAAAGGAGAAGTTGTTTAATTATACTCTAAATTAGCTACCCCCTTTCATGTTTAAGTTTGGTCAATATGTTTTGTTGTTTTGTTTTGTTTACACAGTAAACTGAAACTTAACTGAATGTGTAAATAGACTGTACTCATTTTTGTACCAATCACTGTGTTTTGACCAACAAAAGGATGTCAAATGTTCAAACCATGTTTAAATAAGGAAAATCCCAAGCTGTAATCAATCTAGCTGTTCCTGTATTTCATTTCCATTTTCTGATGTCATGTGGCTTCTTCTGTCCATAAATCTTTCACCATCATGTGGCCATGCTGGAGTCTTTCAGAGTCTACTTTGGATCCACAGGCTACTCAATTTGCAAATCCCTCTTTGCCCAATAAAACTCTGTTAAATTTAGTTTATCTAAAGTTGTTTTTGTTTTAGAAGTTTTCAGATTTATTCTCTAATAAAAAATGAATAATCTGTTGTTGGGCTTTGATTTCCAAAACTCATCCCTCAGCTATTTTTCCAAATTATTCTATGTTCTTTCAAAATGTTTCTACAATGTTTTTGAGATGGGGTCTCACTCTGTCACCCAGGCTGGAGTGTAGTGGTGTAATCAGTTATGGCTTACTGCAGCTTTTGCCTTCCATACTCAAGCCATCCTCCTGCCCTAGTCACTGAGTACCTCAGATTACAGGCATGCAACATCATGCTTGGCTGATTTTTTTTCATGAAGACAGGATCTTACTATGTCGCCCAGGCTGCAGTTGAACTGCTGAGCTCAAGTTATTCTCCCATCTCAGCATCCAAAGTGCTAAAATTACAGGTATGAGCCACCATGTGCTTCTGCAATTTCTTGACAGGATTATTTCCAATAATAAACAGTACTATGTGGGCACAAATCTTAAAAAAAAAAAAAAAAAAAAAAAATCTGTCTTCTATTGCAGAAGTGTCACTTTCCAGAATTTCAAGGGTCTGTAGCAGTTACTCTAGTAATATAGTTTGATCTGTGGAGGTGGGTAAGCTCTGGAGTCAGAATTTATCTTGAGGTTCAGCCCAGCCAGTTAGTATTTTTGGGTCTTTGGACAAGTTCCTTGATGTGAAAGAGTTGTATAAACCACACATGCAAAAAAGGCAGAATGATACTAATTTCAGAAATTGTAGCAATTTTTCATCCCTCCTATATCCTTTGCCAGGTGCTTTTACAGCTGTTCCCATTGAGATATGGAATCTGTTTTCCAAACCCTAGATACGGCTGACCTTATTTCCTCAGGACAGTAGAAACCTGTGAACATGACCGTGTGCTAGTTTGGGGCCTAGGCTCAAATGGTCTTGAATACTTCTGTTTTTCTTTCAGAATGCTGCCATCTCCACGAACAAAGCACATGTTAGCCAGCGGGAGGATAACATAACATGGGGGAGTAGGGGAGAGAAGCAAAGTGCCTCTGTTGACAGCCCCAGAAGCAGAAGCTCATCCCCAGAAGCAGAAGATCACCCCCAGAAGCACAGCTGCCTAGTCAACAAGCAGCTGATGATACATGTCTGAAGGAACTCAGCTGGGACCAGAAGAACGGCCCCAGTGAGCCCAACCTAAATGACTGACCATCTCAATTATGACCTAATAAGTTTTGGATGGCTGGTTATGCTGCAATAGCTAACTAATACATGCACCCAATGCAGATACGTGCCATGGCTTAATGACAGGTTGGTTACTAGTTACCTTCTAACAGTGGGCTCCATAAAGATACTAATATTTTCCCCTGATTTAAAGTTAGATGTGTTGAAGATAATGTTGAGTAATGCTGCAACACATATAGACATGTATGCATGTGATTGGTCCTTACACAGTTCCCCACACACAGGAGAAAACGTAAAACCACAGCCTGACACTTAGGGCCAAGTTGAAATAGCAAAATAATTTTGCCTTTAATCTGTTTTCTTCATATCTAACATTGGAGGTCAAGACTGTGGACAGATCTGAAGACACAGAGTTTTCTTCCCCTGTGGCCCCATCATCTTTTGTTCAGTGATCTCTGGAAGAAAGGTGGTCAACAGGTAGTGATCTACCTGTGGTTATTTAATTCTGCTCCTTCCTTCCTTCCTTCCTTCCTTCCTTCCTTCCTTCCTTCCTTCCTTCCTTCCTTCCTTCCTTCCTTCCTTCCTTCCTTCCTTCCTTCCTTCCTTCCTTCCTTCCTTCCTTCCTTCCTTCCTTCCTTCCTTCTTCCTTCCTTCTCTCTTTCTTTTCTTTCTCTCTCTTTCTCCCTTCCTCCATTCCTTCCTTTCCTTCTTTCTTTTCTTTCTCTCTTTTTTTTTTCTTTCCCCTCCCTCCCTCCCTCCCTCCCTCCCTCCCTCCCTCCCTCCCTCCCTTCCCTTCCTCCCTCCTCCTTCCCCTTCCTCCCTTCCTCCCTCCTTCCTCCTTTCCTCCCTCCCTCCCTCCCCCCCCCCCTCCATCTCACTCTGTCACCAGGCTGACGTGCAGTGGCATGATCTCGGCTCATTGCAACCTCCACCTCCCGGGTTCAAATGATTCTCCTGCCTCAGCCTCTGAGTAGCTGGGATTACAGACACAGTCCACTACGCCCAGCTACTGTTTTTTATTTTTATTTTTAGTAGAGACGGGGTTTCTACTTGATGGCCAGACTGGTCTCAAATTCCTGACCTCAGATGATTCACCCGCCTCGGCCCCCCAAAGTGCTGGGGTTACAGGCGTGAGCCACCGCGCGCAGTCTATATTCTTTTGATTTGTGAACATTCATATAGCATACTATATATAAATGCATATGATCTTACACAGAAGGTTAAAGGCAATACCCTCTGGGGTGGGCCTGGCTCAGTTCAGGGAGGAAGCTCTGCCTGGAAAGGCTGCAGCCTACCCTCTTGCTCTTCATTCGGCCCAGCATCTCATCACGTCTTCTGTCACTCAGGGCCGGAGGGGGCGGGGCCTTAAACGTTATCCAATCAGGGATAGGGACCGTCCAATCAGGCACGCAGCTGGAGCAGACAGGGCGGCTTCCGGGATTTGGCGCGGTCTTTGTCTCTCCCTGCAGCACAAGCGGCAGGCCTCATCTGTCGTCTGCTTTGTGTACTCTGCTGCTAGAGGCCCAGCCTCTGTAGCCCTGCGAACTGCGGGTATTGGGAGATCCACAGCTAAGACGCCAGTGCCCCCTGGAAGCCTAGAAATGGTGAGAGTGCCGATCTGACATCCCGAGAGAGGGAACGGGGCTGGTTGGAACCGGTGGGAAGTGGCTGTGGCCGGACTCAGGCCTCACCGCAGTCAGCTTCACAATCTGCACCCGAGTTCTTGCCCAGCTCTGCCTCAGTCCCCCTTCAGCCATAAGATGGCGGCTGCGCTGACAGCTGGGCCCGGGCGTCTTGTCTTCCCTGCAATGTGCGCCCTGGCCTGGAGCCCTCTCTGGGCAGCTCTGCACCCGCAGCGCCGCGTCTCTCCCAGATTGTGCAGGGACCAGGGAGGATAGTCAGGGGAGATTGTGCAGGTACCAGGGAGGATCGTCAGGGGAGAATCCTGACTCGGGATGCGGGTTCATGAATGGGAAGAGCTTTGGTCCATGGCGTTCCCAATTCCTCTTTCCTTCTGTTAAAAATTTATGGGAGTCACCGCCAAAATATTAACGAATTTAATTAAAGAGTGATTCTAAAATTGTAGAGCACCCAGCTTTGGGGTGTAGTTATCCATGGGACGAGCTTGAAAGACTTTTAGAAGATACATGATGCAGAAACCCAAATTCAAAAATCGGTTAGGTACAGTTACATAGTTTCTAAATTAGCACCTATAAGGTACGCATTTTCTGATTATGTAATCAGAGCTTAATAGGCAGTTTATAGTTTGTTAGGCCTAAATTTTGTTTTTCCCAATATAGTAATTTACAAAGAAATATATTTGAGTTACATTTTTTTTTTTTAAGTAGGAATCCAGGCATCGCAGCCACATACCTCGAATTGCCTGTTACTTAACTATATTCACACTGGACAGGGGACAGATCTTCTGCATTTTTTTTTCTTGTTTCTCAAACGGAGTCTCACGTCTGCCCCTCAACCCCTCCAGCTTAATTCTGACTTGCAGTAAAATACTAAATTTCCAGTTTCTTCTGATTATCCCAAATGCCAACTTTCCTTCTCGAATTCACATTATTCACTATTTATCCTTTAGTGTAGACTTTTGATACTATATTTTATTTTTTGACAAACCATTGGGTGGGACATTTAAAAAGATTTGCTTTCTGTTTGTAAATATTGCCCTAGAAAATAAACCAAAAAATAATTCCCTGACACTGTATTGTAAAAAAATCTTTGTGCCTTTTGTCTTCCTGCACAGAGATGTTATGAAAATGTTTTGCAGTCAATTTTTTGTTTGTTTGTTTTTGTTTTTTAATCTTGATGGGCTGATGTATCCTCAGCCACCCTTCAGCTTTTTCCTGGTCCTGGTTTTCAGTACTGGCTGTGAATAAACCAGGGTACTCACCATGGCTATGTCTGCTAGAGTGTTTGGTGATTATTAGCTTCTGGGTCATTTTTTCTCACAGGACAAGAAGAGGTATGAAGTGCAGTCTCTCAGGAGAGCAGATGGATGCCCTGGGGCTAAGAGGAATCTACTGGTGTACTCTTGCTTTGAAAAGCTAACCACTTGAGACATTAAGATTGTCTTCACCCAACCTAGCTTCCCTTTCTTAGACACACATTTCAGGTCAGCCAATCTTATGCTGGTATTGAGAGAAAAACAGAAATGATTTCTGCCCCTTGGATTCTCCGAGATTCCTGAAAAAAATAGTATCCTGAAAGACAAAAAATAAAAAACAAAAGCAACCTGACCCCAGTGAGATGGTGCAAAAAAAACTTGCAAAGTAAAATGCACTTGGGGCACTTAGCGGGGACATACTGCAGTGTCTCCTGAGAGGGCACAAAAGAGGTGAGTTTCAAAAATAATTAATCATACATTTCAGTTGTTTGAAATTCTCGTTTATGTTTCTCTTTTTCTGTAAGGTTTTTTTTTCTTGTGGGAGGGGTGGGCTGGGTGGTTTCGAATAGGATTTCAAGACTTAGCTTTTAGAATGCTATCAAATAAAAGAATAGGTAAAATCTCTATGCCATTTTGGCTGTAGAAACTGCATGCATTTTGCTGGGAGCAGTGGCTCACTCCTGTAATCCCAGCACTTTGGGAGGCCCAGGCGGGCAGATCACGAGGTCAGGAGATCGAGAGCATCCTGGCTAACACAGTGAAACCCCGTCTCTACTAAGAATACAAAAAAATTAGCCGGACTTAGTGGCGGGCGCCTGCAGTCCCAGCTACTCCAGAAGCTGAGGCAGGAGAATGGCGTGAACTCGGGAGGTGGAGCTTGCAGTGAGCCAGGATCGCGCCACTGCTCTCCAGCCTGGGCGACAGAGCGAGACTCTGTCTCAAAAAAAAAAAAAAAAAAAAAAAAAGAGAAAATGCATAACTTTTATAAGAAAATATTGTAGATAATGGGCGAGTTACAAGATTTATGAAAACGTCAGTTGTAATTTTTGCAGGGCAAATTTGTGACAGTGAATATCTCTGTTCTATATCCTGTTTTCTTAATTTCTGAGTTTAATGCTAAATTTTATAAAAAGAAAAAGAATCATCTGCAAACAGAGATTGTTTGATTTCCTCTCTTCCTGTTTGGATGCATTTTATTTCTTTCTCTTGCCTGAATGCTCTGGCCAGGACTTCCAATTTTATGTTGAATAGTAGGGGTGAGAGGACGCATTCTTCTCTTGTGCCAGTTTTCAAGAAGGAATGCTTCCAGCTTGTGTCCATTCAGTATGTTGGCTGTGGGTTTGTCATAGATAACTCATTATTTTGAACTATTTACCTTCAATGCCAAGTTTGTTGAGGGTTTTAAACGTGAAGGATATTAACTTTTATTGAAAACTTTTTCTGTATCTATTGAAATAATTTTGTGGTTTTTATCTGTAGTTTGTTTATCTGATTAATCACACATACTGATTTGTGTCTGTTGAACAAACCTTGCATCCCAGGGATACAATCTACTTAATCATAGTGAATTAGCTTTTTAATGTGCTACTGGATTTGGTTTGCTAGTATTTTGTTGAAGATTTTTACATCAATGTTCATCAAGGATATTAGCCTGAAGTTTTCTTTTTTTGTTTTATCTCTGCCAGATTTTGGTATTAGAATGATGCTGTTGCTGGGAGCAGTGACTCATGCATGTAATCCCAGCACTTTGGGAGGCTGAGGTGGGTGGATCACGAGGTCAAGAGATGGAGACTATCTTGACCAACATGGTGAAACCCTGTCTCTACTAAAAAACAAAAAATAGCTGGGTGTGGTGGCGCACGCCTGTAATCCCAGCACTTTGGGAGGCTGAGGCGGTAGAATCGCTTGAACCTTGGAGGTGGAGGTTGCAGTGAGCCCAGATCGCGCCACTGCACTCCAGCCTGGCAACAGAATGAGACTCCATCTCAAAATATAAATAAATAAATAAATAAATAAATAAATAAATAGAATGATGCTGTTTTTATATAATGAGTTGGGGAGGAGTCCCTTCTCAATTTTTTAAAATAGTTTTATAAGATATAATACTGGTTTTTCTTTGTACATTAGTTAGAATTCAGCTGCGAATCTGTCCGGTCCTGGATTTTCTTTCTTTCTTTTTTTCCCAGATGGAGTCTCGCTCTGTTGCCCAGGCTGAAATGCAGTGGTGGGATTTCGGCTCACTGCAGCCTCTGTCTCCCAGGTTCAAGCAGTTCTCCTGCCTCAACCTCCCGAGTAGCCAGGACTACAGGCCAGTGCCACCATGCCCGGCTAATTTTTGTATTTGTAGTAGAGACACTATTTCACAACATTGGCCAGGCTGGTCTCGAACTCCTAACCTCAGGTGATCCTACCACCTCTGCTTCCCAAAGTGCTGGGATTACAGGCATGAGCCAGCATACTCGGCCAGTCCTGGGCTTTCTTTTGGTTGGTAGTCTGTTTACTACTATTTCAATTTTGGAGCTTGTTATTGGTCTATTTGCTGATTCATTTTGTTGTTTTTGTTCAGTTATGGGAAGATGGATTTTTCCAGAAATTTATCCATTTTTTTTTTAAGATTTTCTAGTTTGCATAGAGATGTTTATAGTAGACTTCAATACTTATTCATATTTTTGTGGGGTCAGTGGTAATGTCCCTTTTGTCATTTCTAATTGTGTTTATTTGGATCTTATTTTTTCACTAATCTTATTAGTGGTTTATCTTATTAACTTTTTCAAAAGATTTAACTCAATAGATTTCTTATTTCTATGACTTTTCATGTCTAAATCTCCTTCAGTCCAGATCTTCTTGTCTTCTGCTAGCTTAGGAGTTGGTTTTCTCTTGTTTCTTTCATTCTTTTATTTATGATGTTAGGTCGTTATATTGACGTCTTTCTAACTTTCTTATGTGAGCATCAAAAAGTGCTATAGATTTCCCTCTTACCACTGTCTTAGCTGTGTTGCAGATTCTAGTATGTTGTATCTTCGTTCCCGTTTGTTTCAAAAAACTTCTTAATTTCTACCTTAATTTCATTATTTATTCAAAAGTCATTCACATGCAGATTCTTTAATTTCCATGTAATTGTATAATTTCAAGTCATTTTCTTGGTGTTGAATTATATATTTATCAAGCTGTGGCCTAAGAATATGTTTGGTATGATATGGGGATTATTAAATTTGCTGATAATTGTTTTATTTCTGATTGTGTGGTCAGTTTTAGAGTATTTGACACATGGTGGTGAGAAGAATGTATACTGTGTTGATTTCAGATGGAGAATGTTGTAGATGTCTATTAGGACTATTTGGTCAAGGGTTTAGTTCTGATATCTCTGTTAATTTTCTGCCTCGATGATCTAATAGTGTATGTGGGGTGTCGTAGGAGTCAGAATCTAAGTCTCTTCATAGTTCTCTAAGAACTTTTTTGTGTGTGTTTGTGACGGAATCTCACTCTGTCACCCAGGCTAGAGTGTCGTGGCGCGATCTCAGCTCACTGCAACCTCTGCCTCCTGAGTTCAAGAGATTCTCCTGCTGCTTCAGCCTCCTGGGCAGCTGGGATGACAGGAGCGTGCCACCACGCCCAGCTAATTTTTGTATTTTTAATAGAGACCAGGTTTCACCATGTTGGTCAGGCTGGTCTTGAACTCCTGACCTCATGATCCACCTGCCTCAGCCTCTCAAAGTGCTAGGATTACAGGCATGAGCTGCCATGCCCAGCAGAACTCATTTTATTCATTTGCATGCATGGATTTTTAATAGCTTTTTTTCTGTCTGCTTTTTTTTCATAAACATTCTTTCAAGTGCACACAGTATGCCCAAGGCTACATCTTAGATGTCTGCATCCAGTGTCTACTGAAATTCAGATGTCAAGTGTTCAAGAACATGTCCAGAGACTTGGCTGTTGTAGAAAAAATTATAAATTAAAGATAAGAGGCTTTATTCTCTTACCTGAAAGTAAAGGAGGATATTTCATTCATCTCTCTTTTTTTAAAAAAAAAAAACATTTAGATTACATGTAGATAGTTTTCTCTGCTTTTTGGAAATATATGTAAATCATAGTAACAGCTATATAAACCTTTTGTTATTCTTTCTGACTCAGAATTGCCTTCATCTAGGACCTCAGAACCATTGCTTTGTTTTTGCTTTGGCAAAGGTTTTTTTGTTTGTTTGGTTGGTTTTTTGTTTGTTTGTTTTTTAGTCTTTTAAAATAGACACAAATTTGTTTAAAGCTTTTTTTTTAAGACAGAGTTTCACTTTTGTCACCGAGGCTGAAATAAAATGGCACGATCTCAGCTCACTGCAACCTCCACCTCTCAGTTCAAGTGATTTTCCTGCCTCAGCCATTCAAGTAGCTGGGATTAGAGGCTCCTGCCACCACCCCTGACTACTTTTTTGTATTTTTAGTGGAGATGGGGTTTTGCCATGCTGGCCAGGTTAGTCCCAAACTGCTGACCTTAGGTGATCCACCCGCCTTGGCCTCCCAAAGTGCTGGGATTACAAGCATGAGCCACCACACCTGGCTGTTTAAAGCTTACTTTAAGAGCACACAAAAGTTGAGCACAAAGATAAGATTAAATTTTGCAACACAGAATGATAAAGAATTAAAAGGATACTCAGTAAATTTTGTTGACAGAAAACTGATTATCCAAGGTAATTATCTCGTATTTACAGACTGAAATACTTACACTGCAAAGGCAAGAACAGTTCAGTTTATTCACTAAATAGTGGAGTCTGTAGGTGTACCTTGGTTTCTGTTACTTCAGTACAATTAGTATAGTTAGGTATAGTGTTTGTAGACAACTTGCATTCACATAAATTAGATAACATTTTGTACAATAGTATGAATAGAAGGCCACAATATTTGAATAAATCCCTTAATTAGTCATTTTAATATTGTTATTTATACTCTTGAACTATAAAGTGTTTTAACTGAATTATGGTTATTGATATTTTTAAAGTTCTACATACATTATGACAAGTACTTTAAAATTATTATACTTAGATATTTATAGCTAATATCCAAAGAAAATTCACTACAAAATTGTTATAGTAGATATTAGTTTGACATGCTTATTAATTTATCCAATAGGGATAATTATAGGTAAACATGGTTTGTGTCTTTCATTTCACTAAATTCGAATGCTGCTATTACAGGACAAATAAACATGATGGGTGATGTGACGACCCAAAACCATAATAACTCTTCAGTTAGCTATGTTGCAAGCTCAAATATATTCCACTGTATAACAAAGTCAGATTCCAGTTTTTCATGAAAAAGTGCTGGTGAAAATTGTCAGATGTATTCCAGTATAGATCCCCAATTCACTGGTTAGGAGATGGGAGGGCAGAAGACATGAAAAAGAACCCTTGTAAAATCCTGCTGAGAGCATGCCTTTTTTTTCATAATGCTCATGTTTCTCATGCTGACATGCTGAGAGTAGCTGTGCATTCTGAGTGTTTTGTGAAAAATTCCTTTTGGGGGACTATCTTCTGACCAAGTTTGTTAGTCTTACATCTAATCTGAGTTTTTTCTTGAAGATGCCTTTAACTTATTTTTTCTTTCAATATAATCTTGCTCAGATTGAGAGCTGTTTTTCTCTCCAGTGCTTTGGGTGTCTGTTTCAGAAGCCCTGTTAGTATCCCATGGTCTCTATGAATGAGATGGGTTGTCACACGGAGAATTCTTGGAGTTATCTCTATCTGGATTCATGCTGGAAATCTAGCAGTATTTTTTTTTTTTATGTCACCATTATAAATAGAAACTGAGGCTGAAATACTGCTCCCATTCCCATTACTGTGAAGGTGCAGTTCTTCTGAGAGTAAATTGTGAAGGAGCCTTGCAGGCTCTTCTCCCTGCAGCCCAAGCTTCACTCTCTGATGTGACACTAGAATGCTGCTGTGGCATTGGGGTTCATGTAAGATGTGAGCTAGCAGCTTTGAGCTGTGTGTTATGGACTGTGTCTCAGTGGAAGTTGGTAGGCGTAAAGAGAGGACCCTGGCCATCAGGAGAACGCAAGCAGTGTGCTCAAACCCAGTCCTCAGGGAGTAAAGAGCCATTGCTTTAAAATGCATATAGCCAAAACCATAACACCCTATTCAACAATTTCAGTAGGAGAGTGAGAGCCTATCTTATCAGCAGGGTCCTGGCTTCAAGTTTCAAAATTACCTCCTGTTGTGAAAATGTAAAAGTTTATTTTGTTATTGCATAACCAATTAGCATACATGGATGGCCTCCCTAATTACCAGTGAATTTAGGATACATGACATCGTGCTGTAAATTCTTCTACTTTTGGACTAGTTATGGTGATTCTCTCTCTGTCTTTCCAATCTCTTAAGCAGATTCACTGTGATGCATGTCCTATTCTGGTTTAATTTTGTAATAAAACAGTATACTGTCTGTTCTATCATTGTGGAGTTTCTCTGGGGCTAGAGAAAGTTTTTATTTTATTATTTCACAAACACTGTCTAGAATTACCAGAATTTCACCACATTGACCAGGCTGGTTATGAACTTGTGACCTCAAGTGATCCACCTGCTTCAGCCTCCCAAAGTGCTGGGATTACAGGTGTAAGCCATCACCCCAGCCACAAATTCACTTGTACCTGTATAGATTTCAGACAACTAGAATCTTTGTTCCCAGGTTAAAATCCTCAAGCTTGGTCCAAATAAACTGTCTACTTATATTCATGTTATGTCATCTGTTTTTCCATTTCTGTAAACTATTATCTAGAAGAGCAGCTTCTGTGAGGGGACCTCTCTTTCAATTGTACTTTACTTGCTGTAACACCCAAAAATGCAGAGTGAGGTTAATCCCACCCAGAATCTGCACATAAGTTCTGTCCTCTGCCTGGGATTTACAAGACAGGCCAAGACTTTGGATTGAAAATGTACAGAAAACTAACTGGAGGCATTTTCTGCATTGTGAAATGTCAACACAGACATCTTGAAGCCTCCCTTTGAGAGTGTGGCTTTTTGAGCTCTTCATATCTAGTTCGGTGACCTGCTACATGTTCTACATTCTGTGAGAGGTTCCGAGAGTAAATAGAATCTGATGGCCAAATCTGTAAATGTAAAGAAGCATCTTAGGAGTGAAAGATCAATGCCAGAAAGTATCCAGAGCCATAACCACAGCTACACCTACCAGTAAAATGCAAGACTTGAGTAGAGTATTCTTGTCCTTCCTGTTACTCAAGAGCTAGAATCAGGACAGGTGATCCAGGTTCTGGAGCTCCACGAGAGCAGTTCCATTTTTTATTTAGAATCAGCCTGTCTCTTCTGCCTGGTTTATCATTGGGCAGTCAACCTAGGGTAACTGAGAACCCTCTCACAATTACCTAGCCATCTTTGAAACATTTGAGAATACATGAATGAACTAAGGTGGTATATAATGCTTCTTTAAAACAAAATTTTAAAAAATTCAATAAAGGAAATCTTTATCTTGTTTGAACAATGCATTCTGAAAAGGTTAAACTTCAGAAATTATTTAAAGGTAAATAAGATTGGCATCCATAAGGAATACTATTTATAAAATAAATGCAGTTATAGAGGCTACTTTAAAGAAGAATAAAATTTGGACTTCTGAGTATGATGAGTGCACAATAATGGACCACTGTCTTGGGGAACACAGTTTGGCATTACAGCACACAGACTGGCATCGTCTGTACATGGCGTTGCTCCATTTTTCTCAGAAAAAGAGTAGGTCCATTTTGTCAGCTGTTTTTTATTTGTTCCCAGGGAGCATAAATGCTTAACATCATTAAGAAGACAAAAATAAAATCTGAAGGAGGGCAGCCCTTTTCAACAGGAAGGCAGAATGTGGCTTATGTGTCTCTGTTTAGCACTGCCAGGCAGTTTGGCAGCAACTGTAGTTACCTTTTGCATGATTCAGTTCTAACTCTGCCAGTTCCAGTAATTTTTTCTGAATGCAGCCACGCTTCTTGTCTTAAAATCTATAAGTTCTTGTTTTGCAGACTGAGATTTTTTTTTTCAAATTTCTGACTACATAATTGTTAGAAAGTTTTAGCCAGCAGAACATCTTTATTTTTTGCTCTTGCTTTATCCAGTGCTTTATTAGCATTTTCATAATCCACTAGTGACCTAGACCTTCAATACAGGGATCCTTAGCAGCTTGAGTGTCTCTTAAGTAATATTTTTAAGGGTCAGAAAGTTCGAGGGCCTCATCAGCGGACACTCACGCTTCTATTTTTCTTGTTTCATCAAACATTTCTGAAACTTTGAGAAAAAACTTTCATATATCTGTAGAATCCTAAGTTCCTAAAGCATATAATGAAGAACCAATTCTATTGTAATCATCTACAGCACTTTTGTGGGATCGTCATTCTACCAGAGTTAACAGATGCATCCTTAACTCAATTATGATATTCTAAAAGAAATGTTCGTTCATGTTCAAAGAAATTATCTACATCCTTTACTCCTGAAACAATTACTCCATCTGCTGATTTAACCATGTTTTTAAAGAAATCTTCAAGTTTCTCTTTTTATTTGTCCTCGCACACTAAAATCTTGATTATATTGCAAGAAGACATGGAAATTTAAATATTTTCTCAAAATAGGATGTGCTGTCACATGATATAGGAACACTTCATGGATCGCAACTGTCTTCTTGAATATTCCCAAATATTCAGCTTCCAGTTCCTGTTTCATCTTTGTGAATTCTTCCTTTGTCATTGACCCTTCTTCTGCAAGCTTCTGTACTTTTTCCCTTGAAGCATCAAAATCAGGTCTTGGTGGTGCTGGTGAAATGATGTAACCTGCATAGTCTTCATTTATAACAAAGGAATCGTGACGCCAGATAAATTGCTTGTGTTGCTGAACAACAGAAAACTCATTTTGTTTAAAATTTGGCAATAAACTTTTTGTGTGAACAGTGAATTTTACTTTATCCCACTCACTAAGAGCATCAGAGATGTCCACCTGCAGAGGAGGATCACTTTGAAGATCTACATTTATTGCTTTAAGTCCACAGTTCTCTTCCCGAGAGGAAGTCAGGGCCATCATCCAGGTCTTCCACCATGGCTGCTCCCCAGGATGATAGTTTGTGTAACAAACAGAGATATTGTCAGATTACGTACATCCATATAGAATAGGACATGATAGTATGCACAGCATATGCATGTAAACTCCCAAAATGTGATGTGAAGGTTGGCCTAACCAATTACACTGCAGCGTATTGTACTGGCCTGCTGCTGGCCTACAGACTCCTCAATAGGTCAAGATCTGTGACCTATTACATGGACAAGATCTGTGAAGGCCAAGTGGAGATGACTGGCAATGAATACAATGTGGAAAGCACTGATGGTCAGCCAAGTGCCTTTACCTACTATTTGGATGTAGGCCTTCCCAGAACTACCACTGGCAATAAAGTTTTTGTTCCTGAAGAGAGCAGTAGATGGAGGCTTGTTTATCCTTCACAGTACCAAACAATTCCCTAGTTATGATTCTGAAAGCAAGGGATTTAATGCAGTAGTACACCAGATGCACATCATAGGCCAGATGTTGCAGATTACATGCACTACTTAGTGAAGGAAGATGAAGATGCTTACAGGAAATTGTTCTTGCAATACATAAACAAAAGCATAACTCCAGACATGAAGGAGATAGATAAGAAAACTCTTGCTGCTATGTGAGAGAATCCAGTCTATGAGAAGAAGCCCAGGAAAAAAGTTAAAAAGAAGTGGAACCGTCCCAAAATGTCCGTTGCTCAGAAGAAAGGTCAAGTAACTCAAAAGAAGGCAAGCTTCCTCAGAGCTTATGAGTGGGCTTCTGAGAACTAAACCAAACAATTTTTAATGAGGCTTTTTCAGATGAAGAAAATAAACTTATTGACAGCAACATTTAAAAAGAAAAATTAAATTTATAAGCAGCAAAACATTCAAGAGATTACTTGGGTTCTCTTAAAGGCATTCAGTTTCAAAATGGAAACAGAGCATTAAAGTTTGGAAAATTTGCAGCCTGACAATGCAATAGAATAGAAAAGCTCATTTTTTGGAGGAGAAATATTAGCTAGCTGTGGGAAAAATGTCTCCAGGTCATGACAGAGATCTTCTCCACAGGCCCCTCCATCACAGGCCCAGAGGCCTAAAAGAAAAAGATGGCTTTATGGGTCAGGTCCAGGGCTTCCCTGCTCTGTGAAGCCTAGGGACTTGGTACCCTGTATTCCAGCCACTTCAGTCATGGCTAAAAGGGGCCAAGGTAGAGCTCAGGCTGTTGCTTCAGAGAGTGGAAGCCCCAAGCCTTGGCATCTTTTATATGGTGTTGAGACTGCGGGTTCATGGAAGTCAAGAATTGAGGTTTGGCATCCTCCACCTAGATTTCAGAGATATATGGAATGGATGTCCAGGCAGAAGGTTGCTGCAGGGGTGAAGCCCTCATGAATGAACATCTGCTAGGACAGTACAGAAAAAATGTGGGGTTGGAGCCCCCACACAGAGTCCTTACTGGGGCACTGCCTTGTGGAGCTTTGAGAAGAGGGCCATTGTCCTCCAGATTCCAGAATGGTAGATCCACTGACATCTTGCACCATGTGCCTGGAGAAGCCATAGACAAGCTCATGAAGGCAGCCAGGAGAGAGTCTGTACCCTGCAGAGCCACAGGGGTGAAGCTGCTCAAGACGATGGGAACCCACCTTTTGCATCAGCATGACTCAATGCAGAACATCAAGTCAGAGGAGATCATTTTGGAGCTTTAAGATTTGACGGTCTTGCTTGATTTTGGATTGCATGGGGCCAGTAGCCCCTTTGTTTTGGCCAATTTCTCCCCTATGGAATGACTGTATTTACCCAATGCTTGTACCCTCATTATATCAGGGAAGTAACTAACTTGCTTTTAATTTTACAGGCTCATAGGCAGAAGGGACATACCTTGTTTCAGATAAGATATTGAACTGTGGACTTTTGAGTCGATGCTGAAATGAGTTAAGACTTTGGGGTACTGTTGGGAAGGTATGATTGGTTTTGCAATGCAAAGACATTAGATTTGGGAGGGGCCGGGGTGGAATGACATGGTTTGGCTGTGTCCCACCCAAATCTCATCTTGAATTGTCATTCTCACAAGTCATGGTGAAAACATGGTGGGAGATGATTCAATTATGGGACTGGGTCTTCCCTGCACTGTTCTCGTGATAGTGAATGAATTTCAGAATATATGATGGTTGTAAAAATGGGAGTTTTCCTGCACAAGCTCTCTCTTTGCCTCCCGCTGTCCATGTAAAATGTGACTTGCTTCTCCTTGCCTTTTGCCATGATTGTGAGGCCTCCCCAGCCACATAGAACTGTAAGTTCATTAAATCTCTTTCTCTTCCCAGTCTCCAGTATGTCTTTATCAACAGTATGAGAACAGACTAATAAAACTAGCAACTGAATAAAAGGTTGAATTATGCATCATATAGTAGGTAAATAAATGTGTGCAAAAAACTTGGGCTTTATTTTGGCCATGTTCTTTATATTGTTGTGACTTTTGGTGTTTTTACCTGAAAGACTATTTCTGAACAGAAGAGTTGTTATTATTATTTGTATTTCTTTTACCTTACTAAAAACACATATTCATCTTTTAATAAAATTATCCTAGGAAACCTTAAATATTTGTTTAAATGGCTTATTAGTATATGATATGAAATTGACAGGAAAGTGGCTATAAAAGGTTTAAATTACACAAACTCTGAGATACAAATTTATCTTAGGTAAGCTTAGGAAAAACAAAACTGGAAATACCCACATTGGCATAGAGAACCAAATTCTAGCTAGGGTCCACTCCCTGTCCCAGTCCTGTTCAGATTCACTCCTTTTGAAGGTCTTATTTAGGTCTGGCCCTACCCTGGAGTCTCCCCTCACAGAACTGATTAGAAAACATCAGTTTTGGGTGATGAATCCTGTTCCACTTTTAGAGCTGGTGCTCACAATTTTCTGAAACAGAAAAGCAATACATGAGAAATATAAAGCATGGATTTTAGAGTCTTTTTAAAATTATTAAAACCAGTGCTTGCAGAGACATTTTATTTAGCAACTTGTTTTCCATTCCTGCAGAGCTAGTAGTTGCTCCCCAAGCCACAAGAAGTAAATATAAACACAATAAAATTTCCTGTAAGTTATATTAAACTCTTCATTTCTCTATTCCTCTCATCTGTTTAGGTTTAGCTTTTATTCTACACATTTTAAAAAATGGTCAATGACAGAGAAACAGAAAAAAAATCTGGGTCATTTTTCTAAATACTGGGGATTATTGAACACTTAGTATCAATACACAGGGTGTTATTAAGATTAAATTCTGTAATGTGCTATCACAGTGCCCTGCAGCATCTTATTGAGCATGTAGTACTTGAATAATAAACATTGCATTACTATATGTGTACATGTTGTTTTCTAAACGCAGACTTAAACATTGTTGCTTTCTAAATTCAAAAACAAAAAAACCAACAAAAAACATTGTTGCTTTGTTTCTTCTGTAAACTTAAAAAAAGCCAGCAAAGATTATAATACTTTAAGGTGGAGATTGGTTGTCCTTATTTATACCAAAAGTATTTGTGTTGTCACAAGAGTGCTGAGTGTAAGGAACTTGGTGCTGTGCCTACTTGCTCTAACTAATGCTAATAATGACCCCAGGTGGAGAAACATCAGCATTGATAGGAAACTTGTTTATAACACCCATTCATGTACCCTTTCAAAACCTGCAGAATCACATTTCATAGAATAGGGCCAAAATTACCAAGTGATTTGTAATCTTGTTAAAGTTGGAGAGGCAATGCTTAAATGGTTATAAGCCCAGGCTTCTAATTAGAATCATGTGACTCTAAGTTGAGGCCAGAATCAAATATGAGGGTTCAAGATACATTTATGATAATTAATTCTCACCTTTGCATTAACGGGTGATCCCAGAACCTGTTCCGTTTGGGTTTCTTAGGAACCGGGCAGTGTGGCCCACATTTTTATTACTGTAGCAGAAATTTCTGGTGTCTGTGGCAGGGGAGGACACCTGAGGACAGGAAAGGAGAAACTTATATTTTTACATCTGTGGAGCAGCTTGTTCCTGAATCTCTTCTGTTATAAAGGACAGAAATGGGTAGAATTTTTCTGTATTGGTCCTGCCTATGAGTGTGGTGGTAGCAGGTAAAGATGTGGTGCTTACATCTTTCAAGGCATATTCTCCAGATGCAGATGTAATTTTTTTCAAAATCTCATCTGAGAAGAAATTCCAGAGAAAGAGGAGAAGATAAAAAATGGATTTTTTGGTGGCTCAAGCCTGTAATCCCAGCACTTTGGGAGGCCGAGACGGGCGGATCACGAGGTCAGGAGATCGAGACCATCCTGGCTAACACGGTGAAACCCCGTCTCTACTAAAAAATACAAAAAAAAACTAGCCGGGCGAGGTAGCGGGCGCTTGTAGTCCCAGCTACTCGGGAGGCTGAGGCAGGAGAATGGCGTAAACCCGGGAGGCGGAGCTTGCAGTGAGCTGAGATCCGGCCACTGCACTCCAGCCTGGGTGACAGAGCGAGACTCCGTCTCAAAAAAAAAAAAAAAAAAAAAAAAAAATGGATTTTTTTTCAGCTAAACATGCCTTGGAGTAAGAGTTGTGTCCATTCTGCCTGCTAGAATGCCATGCCTTTAGTACTTGCAAAACTTTAATTCTCTACTTGTACTTTTCCTCTTAAATGAGTTTGTTGTAACTACATTTTAAAATTCTTATAATTGTCAAGGATCTCTGAAAAATATTTCTTTCCTATGTACCAGAGCCTTCTCTACATTCTGTACTTCATGGTTTCTTATATGCCATGCAGTATTCTCACCTTGAATTTATAATCTGCATCATTAAAAATGTTCCCTTTGTGGCTGTTGAACATGGGACAGTGTGGATGCTCAAGATTCCTATTGGGGAAAAGCTGGGATTCTTCATAAAAATAAAGACCATGTAATGTTGAGCTTCTGTCTCTGTTCTCCATCAGCTCTGTGTAGAAAAGGATTAAGAAAATGCTTATTTAAACAGGATGACATTTGTTACCCAGTAAGTTCTGAAAAAAATTATTAGGAGATACTTGTTCTCCAGGGTGCTAAAGAAAGACTATTTAAAATAACTATTAACTATTCACAATTATAGAACATGGGAGACATCTGTATTTTGAACTTTGCATAAAACTGATGTTTCTTTATAGTTAAATTCAGGCTATAATTTACTTTTGGAGGGCCAATATTACAACAGTGATGCTGTGTCCTGTGTGCATCTACACATCATAAAAATTGTCTTAGTCCAGTTGATATTAATAACTCAGTTGATTAATGAAGCTCTCTGACAGATTTCTTCAATATGGAGTTAATTATTTCTCTCTTCATTAGTAAGTTTCTTTATGCAGCTGATGTGCAGAAAGCATCACATTTAATCTGGCAGCTGCCCTTCTTTCTCATGTTTTCTTTGTCTTTATCTGCCTTTGGAAAATGAAAGCTCTAATCTTTGTTACAGGCCAGAAAAACTGGAAAAAAAAGACCACAGACTCTTCCAATTACTCCAATTTGACAAAATAGCCTTCTTAGGCCATAAATATTGGCATCACCGTTGATCTTGGTTTTTTTGTTTGTTTGTTTGTTTTTCAGACGGAGTTTTGCTCTTGTTGCCCAGGCTGTAGTACAAGGGCACAATCTTGGCTCACCACAACCTCTGCTTCCCAGATTCAAGCGATTCGCCTGCCTCAGCCTTCCCAAGTACCTGGAATTACAGGTATGTGCCACCATGCCTGGCTAATTTGGTGTTTTTAGTAGAGACGGGGTTTCTCCATGTTGGTCAGGCTGGTCCCGAACTCCCGACCTCAGGTGATCCGCCTGCCTCAGCCTCCCAAAGTGCTGGGATTACAGGCATGAGCTACCGCACCAAGATCCAGAAACTCAGGCTTTATTCCAGACCTTCTGTCACAGACTGCATTTACAAGATCTTCAGTTTATTGTACACATTAACATTTGTGCAGTACCTTCTAACTCAGTATGAATTTTCCATCTGAAAAGTTTACACAACTCTTTCTGTATGATGTAAATATAGCACTCAAAAATGTACATGTTACTGTTCATGTCCTACTTCATCATCTGGAAAAGTATCATATATACACTGATATTTTGGATCTTATGCCACTCTCTTTTCTCAGAGTTAGAGTATACATGAGAGAATATTTCTGTGTTGAAAGTTATTAGATAATTTCAGTCACCCCTATAAGTAAGACCTAGTTATCTTTACTCTTATTTCACCTTGAGTCAAATTTAAAATTCTGCCCATGGCCACTTGGTAAATATGTGTGTGTGTTTCTGTGTTTCAGGGAGCGTTGACATTTAGAGATGTGGCCATAGAATTTTCTCTGGAGGAGTGGCAATGTCTAGACACTGAACAGTGGAATTTATATAGACATGTGATGTTAGATAACTACAGAAACCTGGTCTTCCTGGGTGAGGATAACCTTAATACACAATTGCTAATATACCTTATAAGTTTCATTTATTTTTGTAAAAATGTTATGCTTTCAGATCCCGGGTGTTTTTTTTTTTTTTTTTTTTTTTTTTTTTTTTATCTTCAGGATTTGTCTATGTAGAATAGAATTTCAAAATGTTTTATTTTGACCTTTACTTTCCACTTTCCTGAGCTGATTTGTTTCCTTCACTCTAGATTAGGGTTAATTTTAGAAATTTAGTTGCAACTTATTATTGCCCACATCTTAAAATTTCATTACCACCACCAATTTTTGAATTAGTACAAGGTAGTTAAATTAAGAACCTATAAAATTAAAATATTTTTAAATATTTAGCAATTTTTCTTTATTTTTTTAATTTTTTAATTTTTTTGGAGACAGAGTCTCTGTCATCCAGGCTGAAGCACAATGGCACAGTCTCAGCTCACTGCAACCTCTGCCCCCTGGATTCAAGTGATTCTCCTGCCTTGGCCTCCTGAGTAGCTGGGACTACAGGCATGTGCCACCACACTTGGCTCATTTTTTTGTATTTTTAGTAGAGACAGAGTTTCACTATGTTGGACAGGCTGGTCTCGAACTCCTGACCTCGCTCTGATCTGCCTGCCTCAGCCTCCCAAAGTGCTGGGATTAAAGGCATAAGCCACTGTGCCCAATATATTTAGAAATTTGTTATAAATTATTATTTTGGGGTTAATTTACTAGAATATTCCATTACATTATCTTTACTGAGAGCATTACTAAGTTGGTAATTGGAGAATATGAGCAAAATTCATGTTATTTTTCATAAAACAGGTATTGCTGTCTCAAAGCGAGACCTGATCCCCTGTCTGGAGCAAGAAAAAGAGCCTTGGAATGTGAAGACACATGATATGGTAGCCAAACCCCCAGGTAGGTGAGAGTAAATACAATAGACAAGACTGATAAGAGATCTATAGTTAAAAAAAAAACAGTTTTAAAAATAATTTGGGAAGCTGTTTTACTAAGGAAATTGTTTCTGTTTCTTTTTATATTGCTTTAAAAAAATTTTTTTTTCCTCTCACATAGAAGCATCTTTTGCTTTATCTTTATTAAATCTCTAAAAATTCTTCTTTCCCTTTGGTAATCTTACTTGAAGTTTACAGTGAGAGCCAAAGTCCATTTCATGACATATAATAGACTACACAATCTGACTGCTTTTCCATTGTTTCTGGAAATACACAGATATTTGCATAATTTTGAGAAACTTTATGTCAAACTATTTTTATTTTATTTATTTATTTATTTTTGAGACGGAGTCTCACACTATCGCCAGGGCCGGAGCGCAATGGTGCGATCTCGGCTCACTGCAACCTCTGCCTCCCAGATTCATGTGATTCTCCTGCCTCAGGCTCCTGAGTAGCTGGGATTACAGGCATGCACCATGACACCCAGCTAATTAAACTATTTTTTAAGTTCTCTTTTTGCATTATGGCTGAAATATGTGAGAGTAGTGGTTTCTGTTTCATTTGTTATTTATTTATTGCTAATTTTCTACACATTCCATGCTGTTTTATTACTATAGTTTTGAAATATAGTTTGAAATTATACAGTATGATGTCCTCTTGCTATTTTTTTTTCTTCCAAGATTGCTTTAGCTATTCAAAGTTTATTGTAGTTTTATGTAAATTTTAAAATCGCATTTTCTATTACCTTAAATAACTGGATTTCTGATGGGAGTTTATTGAATCTAGAGACACCTTAGATGACAAGGCACTTTAGCCTGGGCACGGTGGCTCACACCTGTAATCCCAACACTTTGGGAGGCCAAGGCGGGCGGATCATGAGGTCAGGAGTTCGAGGCCAGCCTGGCCAACATAGTGAAACCCTGTCTCTACTAAAACTACAAAAAGTTAGCCAGACGTTGTGACAGGCGCCTGTAATCCAAGCTACTTGGGATGCTGAGACAGGAGATTTGCTTGAATCCAGGAAACGTAGATGGCAGTGAGCCAAGACTGTGCCACTGTACTTGATCCTGGGTAAGAGAGCAAGGCTCTTGTCAAAAAGTAAAAATAAAAAATAAGACACTTTAGCAATATTTATTTTTTCAATTAATAGACAAAATATTTTTAAATTTATTTGTGTCTTCTCTAATTTTTTTAATTGATATATCTTTCATTTAAAATATTTTTTAGTTCCTTGATTAAATTTGTTCTCAGAAATTTATTTTCGTGCTATTGTAAATAAGATTGCTTTCTTTCTATATTTTATCAGATAGTTTGTTTTAAGTGTTTGGAACCATAATGTATACTTGTATGTTAATTTTCTATTTGCTAATTTATTGCGTGTAATTATAACTTTAATCAGGTTTTAATGTACTGTTTATGGTTTTTTATATATAAAGTCAAATGCTCTATAAACAGCAACTTCTTACTTGTCTTCAATTTCAGTGACTTTAAAACTTTATTTTGACTAATTTTTCTGCCACATACCTTCAGTGCTATGTTTAAGTAGAAGCATTGAGAATGGGCACAATATGGTTTTGCATTGGTCTCTGTGAATTTTAAGAAGCAAACACCTCCTCAAGTTTTTATAAACTGGCTTTAGGATGTAAAGATATTATTTTGTTGGGTGCCCAGAGTGATAGAATGCCCTCTGGGCTAGCAGTGGAGAGGGGTTGTAGCTTGGTCACAAGGCTGCTGGGTCTTCACTAGGGTCCAACTTTAGTTGACTTGTTACAAGGGGCTTGGGTAGTTGTAATTCCCATTATATTTTTGGCAGAGTGAATATCCTTTAGGACTTCACTCTATAGGGTAAACACTAGGGCAGGTTTCTGCAGTTGGTTATACATATATGGTGGACTTTATATCAAAATGTAGATGAAAATGGTTTTCACTGGGTACCAGAAAGGATTTCCCCAAGTCTCTGTATGGGTTTCCATGTAGGTAGAACTGACCATGAACTGTGACTCAAAGAACTGGAACTGAGTCATGGAAGTGCTTCAGGGCAGACAGTAAGGACCAAGGTCTGCAGTCTTGTCTGCGTGGCTATAAATGAGTGTCTTTCTCCAGGCCTCTGAAAAGGCAGGACCTCTTCCAGTCCTTGGCTGGGAAGAGTTTTGGATGGTTTCCTGAGTAGCTGGGATTACAGGCACCTGCCACCATGCCCAGCTTGTGTTTTTAGTAGAGACAGGGTTTCACCATGTTGCCCACGCTGGTCTTGAACTCCAGGGCTCAAGCAATCCACCCGCCTCAGCCTCCCAAAGTGCTGGCATTACAGGTGTGAGCCACCGTGCCCGGCAATTGGTTTAATTCTGTAACTTTCTGATGTCTGTTTAAATCAGAAACTATAAAGCCTCCAACATTGTTCCCTTTTTTTCTTTTTTTTGAAGATTGCTAAGTACTTTATTGTCTGTTGAGATTCTACATAATCGAGGAGTTGCTGTTCAAAAATGCAATGAGAAATTTGAAAAACATTGTATTAAATCTGTAGATTACATTGAGCAGGATGGACATATTTACAATATTAACTATTTCAGCCTTTCCACGAGAGCACGCTCAAGAGTGTATTGTTTAATTTTTATATATATTTGTGAATTTTTTCGTTTTTTTCTCTTATTATTTATAGTCTCATTCCATTTTGGTCATATAGATTTATAAAATTTTAGTTTTAAAAAGTGTGGTAAAATTTTTTTTGGCCTAGGAAGTTGTCTATCAAGGAAAGTGTTCTATGAGCTATTGATAAAAGTGTGTATCCTAAGGTTGTTGAGGGGTGCCCTCTATACCTTTGTTAGGAATAATTGTTTTATACTCCCTCCAAGTTGTCTGTTTTCTTACTAATATTCTGTCTTGTTTTATTTTTATTACAGAAAGTGCAATATTAAAATATACTATAATTATATTGCTCTCTATGTATTTCTGTCAATATTTGCTTTATATGTTTGGAGCCCTAATGTGAAATATATGTATACACACACACACACACACAGAAACAAACACACACACACAGAAACATACGTGTATATACAAGTGTGTCATAGGCTCCCAGTGAATAAATCTATAATTTTTTAAGGTCTTATTTTGTCACTTTAGAGTTTTGACTTCAAGTACATTTTATAAAATATGACAGTTTTTAACTTAAGATGTAGCTTGTATAATATTTTGGCCTCTTCTGCTCTCATTTGATTAATATTTGCGTACTTCCATCTTGTCTGAAGCGGGAGAATGGTATGAACCCCAGGAGGCGGAGCTTGCAGTAAGTCGAAATAGTGCCACTGCACTCCAGCCTGGGTGACAGAGCGAGAATCTGTCTCAAAAAGAAAAAATATATATCTTTTTATGTGGTATATTCATTAACAGATGTTTATAATAATTGCTATGCTTTTATCTTTCAGATTTTAGAGAATAATTTAAAATGTTTTCTGCACCATTATGATAATGCTACAAAATCCTTTTTTTATGTATGTGCATATTTTTCTCAAAAAGTAATTTATTTTTATTTGATTATTTGGTGTTTTCTTGAATCCTTTTATTTTCCATTTAAGGAACTGCTTTCAGCATCTTTTATATGTTCATGCAGTTTTATAAGTATATGCAGTGCCAATATACCTTTTCAGAATTTGGCTATTTTGGAATATCGTTTTTTCATTTTTCAGGACAGATTTGCTGATGGTATTACTCTCACTTGGAAACTATTTTTTTTGCCAGTACTTTGACTACATCTCACAGTTTTTCTTTCTGGCCTGCAAAATTTTTGTTGACAATTCACTGGTTATATCATAAGACTATGTTTGTATATGACACATCAGTTTTATATTGCAGCTCCCAAAATGCTCTGTCTGTGAGTTTTGAAATTGTGCTTATATATGTATTTTTTATAAATATCTTTGTATGTATCCTAGTTTGTTTGTAAGCTTCTTCATGTTTACATTATTTTTCTTACTGAGGGATTTTTCAGTTATTATTTCTTCTTGTATTTTTTACCCCCATAATTTCTATTTTTCAAATTTTTTCAGTATTTTTGTTCTTATCTTCATTTTTGATTTTCTGTAGTTGTGTTCCTGTTTCATTCATTGAATATTCAATTTTTAATCAGTTTTTAAAATTAATGTGTACATCTTTTCTGTGGTTTCCTTCTGAAAATTTTATATTTTTGATGTAATTACATTGCCCTGTTTTGCGTACATTGTAATCTTTAATTGAGATTTGGACATTTAAAAAAGCTACCCATCACAGTCTTTATAATGTAGTTCTGTCCTGTCATAGTCTAAAAACAATCATTTTGGCTACACATTCTGGGAGTCTCTCAAACATGTTCTTACAATGTGTCTTCTCTAAAATTTTGTGTTTGCTTTTAGTTAAAGGAGTTTATTTGTGTTTCTTCTTTTTTTTTTTTTTTTTTTTTTTGAGACGGAGTCTCGCTCTGTCACCCGGGCTGGAGTGCAGTGGCCGGATCTCAGCTCACTGCAAGCTCCGCCTCCCGGGTTCACGCCATTCTCCTGCCTCAGCCTCCCGAGTAGCTGGGACTATAGGCGCCCGCCACCTCGCCCGGCTAGTTTTTTGTATTTTTTAGTAGAGACGGGGTTTCACCGTGTTAGCCAGGATGGTCTCAATCTCCTGACCTCGTGATCCGCCCGTCTCGGCCTCCCAAAGTGCTGGGATTACAGGCGTGAGCCACCGCGCCCGGCCTTGTGTTTCTTCTTAAAAATCAGTAGGCCAGGTGTGGTGGCTCATGTCTGTAATCCCAGCACTTTGGGAGGCTGAGGCGGGTGGATCACAAAGTCAAGAGATCGAGACCATCCTGATCAACATGGTGAAATCCCATCTCTACTAACAGTACAATAAATTAGCTGGGCATGGTGGCATGTGCCTGTAGTCCCACCTACTTAGGAGGCTGAGGCAGGAGAATCGCCTGAACCCAGGAGGCAAAGGTTTCAGTGAGCTGAGATTGTACCACTGTACTCCAGCCTGGGTGACAGAGCAAGAGTCTGTCACAAAAAAAAATAAAATTGATAATCACTTGCTACATTTGTTCTCTGTGATACCACAGTCTCTCTGATGCTGTAAAACTTAGTTTTTGTCTCAGCAGGCTCATACTGTCATTTTAAAGTATACCACCATTTCTTTCAGAACCTTTTGTTATAAGAGACAGAAACTGTTATGCCCAGACCGTTTGTTCCCCAAAGAAGACCACCAGAGTCCAGAGTCAAAGCCAAGCGGCAAGGATCTTTTACTGCAAGTTCGAACTTGGTCCCTCCATTCCACAGCATATAAGAGGGCCTCGAACAATGCGAGTGCTTGCTTTTTATAGCCCGATGTAAACAGGATATGTAAAGTTACAGGGGAACAAGGGAATTCTTTTGGTTACAACATTACAATTGGTTAACATTATACATTTAGCATTTTTTATTGGTTCCCGCTGTGCCCTTATCGGAGATTTCCCAGGTGTTGTTTTTCTAAAGTTGAGAGACATATGGAGGAATGTGCCTGGTTTCTTTCATTCCCCCCTTTTCTTAGGTACCTCTAGAGTCAATCTTGGGTCTTATAAGTCTGATTCTGTTTCAGCGTTTACAGGTTGGTATTGGGCTCTGAGGACCATGAGCTGTACGGTGTCAAATCTTTCCCTGACAAATTGTAAAATTCTGTTAACAACACAAGGTCCTACGGTAAACAGAAATAGTAGACTTAGCAGGGGTCCAAGGAAGGGGGCTAACAGGGAAAACACAGAGGAATTCCACCATTGGTCTGCAGCTGAAGCAAACTGCCGTTTTTTTACTTCTGTGCTTAGCTTGCGTAACTGTTGGACCTGGTCCTCTACAAGCCCTGATTCATTTTTGTAGAAACAACAGTCTTCCTTTAGAAACATACATGTACCACCTTTTTCAGCAGTGAGTAGGTCTACGGCCCTCCGGTTCTGCAAGGTTACCTGAGCTAGGGACGTGAACTGCCGCTGAAGGGAGGCAAGGGACTCAGCCGACTCCTCCATAGCAACAGCAAATTGTTGGTACAACTTGTTGCTTTCTATGAGGGTGTGACCTAGGGCTCCCCCCGCCAGTCCAGTCCAGCCGCAATGAGGGATGCGGTGAGGGAGATTCCCGCAATGAGGGGGAGAAATATGGCTCGTGCAGGTCTCGGTCTAGGGACTGGGTGAATAGCAGTACTAGTCCAGTTACCGGTGTACCCTAGGAACTCACTGGCAGTTAGTAGAGTCAACCGGGGAACTAATGTGACAGGAAGACACAGTAGGTTGGTAACAGAGGGACTAGATAGGTTCTTAGATAATGTTCCATTACACCAGAAGAATATGCCCGGCGGAGCCCTTAGGGTGATATTAGGGGGTATTGCAGTGATGCTGCACAGGCTGGAATTGGTTCCTGAGAAACAGTAGGGAAACTTCTCCTGACTGGGGTTTAGGTATAGGGGCACGTTAAGGATAGGGGCATATGAGAGGTTTCGGAGGTTGTTAGCTTGGGCAGAGGTAGAGGATCCCCATGGCAGAGGGACAGCGGTTAGCGGTGTACGCCCTAGAGTGGCACACAGAAAGCAGCAAGACAGGCTGTGAAGTCCTGTAAGGTTAGCAAGTTCTAGTCCTTCTTGTAATAATTTTAACCAGGAGAAAGGACGTAAGTCTTGTGTTAGTCTGTTTTCTTGTCGTTGGATATTTCCATGGACCAGAGGCAGTACCTGCACTAGACCTCGCCACAGATAGAGGTGACTGCTAGGCCATGTGGAGGAGGGGGAGTAGTATACAGCCCCATGTTGAGGCGTGGTCCAGCGGGAGTTCCAGGGGTCTCTAACTATCCATGTATATTAAAATTCTCCATCCCGTCTATGATGGAAGGCCCACTTAGGGTCTAACTGTTCTTCCTCTCCCCAGTAACGGAATCTATGGATGTTACAATAGTTATAAGGACAGCCGGCATTTTGGTGCCACCAATAGTGTTTACAATTGTATTTAGTCTGATCAAACTCAAAGCATATTATTGGTGCCATAGGTTTGGCTATTTGAAAACTAGTAAAATTTAGTAGAATTGGGCTATTTCACCCTGAGGAGGGGCAATCAGCACTGGCCAATAATTTCCCGGGCTTATGAGGTTGCCCCGGGTGGGTTCGGTTTTCATAAAGCCAGAATCTCCAGACAAAGGGATTAAGAGCTGGTTTTGTGATTTCCCCAGCAGCCACTAGGGCGACTAACGTTAGGGTTAGACTACCTAACTGCATGTTTGCAGTGAGCTATGCTGCCGGTGCAGGGTGAGTTTTAAGGGGTTGTTCTTAGCTTTGTCCACAATCCACGTGGCCGGTGCTTCAGCCGCTGCCGTGATTGGTCCCAGAAGGTCGGAGGTTGGGTCCACTGGCTTGACGTGGGTGTAGTGGATCCACGACGCGATGCCTTCTACCTTCAGGGCGGTGGGTGTGGTTAGGAGTACCTGGAGTGGTCCCTTCCACCTGGGTTCTAGGGTCTCTTGTCGGTGTCACGTAACCAGGACCCAGTCTCCTGGCTGGTACGGATGGGGTGTCGGCGGGGGACCGGTCTCATATAGTTCCTTCAGCTTGGGCCAGATTTCTTGATGAATTTTCTGCAAGGCTTGTAGGGAAAATAAGAGTTCAGAGACATTTTCTGTTTCAGACTTGAGCAGATCATCTTTTAGGCTGGGGACCAGGGGTGGGGGTCTGCCATACATGATTTCATAAGGGGTAAGGCCCAGTCTGTAAGGGGTATTACGGGCCTGGAACAGAGCGTAGGGGAGAAGGACCACCCAATTAGTGCCAGTCTCCATAGTCAATTTAGTTAAGGTCTCCTTTAAGGTCCGATTCATCCTCTCTACCGGTCCTGAACTCTGGGGCCTGTAAGCGCAATGTAGTTTCCAATTTGCCCCAAGGATGGAAGCCAAATCCTGACTTACCTTAGCGACCAAGGCCGGCCCATTATCTGACCCTATCTGGACGGGGAAGCCATACCTGGGGAGGATATCTTCCAGGATTTTCTTTACTACAACCTGAGCAGTTTCCCTTTTGGTTGGGAATGCTTCAGTCCATCCTGAAAAAGTATCTACAAAGACAAGTAAGTACCGATACCCGTATTTTCCTGGCTTTATCTCAGTAAAATCTGTTTCCCAGTAGATACCGGGCCTGGTTCCACTGAGCCTTGTTCCTGTTGCAGCCTGGGATTGGGGGTAGGCGTTGTTAAGCTGGCAGACTTTGCAACTTGTCATGATGCTGCTGGCCGTCTCGGCTATATGTCTGATTTTGAGCTTGGAGCATCTGATTAGGTCTATCATCCGCCGGGCACCCAGGTGGGTGGTTCGGTGGATGTGTTCCAACACTTGGTGTCCTAATTTTTCTGGTAGGATGGTTTGGTCATTAGTATCAGTCCACCACCCATTCTGGATCTGTTTCAGGGGAAGTTTGTCGATCCACTGGAGATCTTGTTCTGAATAATCAGGGAGATACGGCAAGTCCCGGGGGCCCGGATCAGGGAGCTGGAGTGCAAGGAGTTGGCTGGGAGCCTTTGCCACACTCCTTGCAGTTTGGTCTGCCAGAAAGTTGCCTTGAGCAATTGGAGTGGTTGGTTTCTGATGCCCTGGGCAATGTACAATAGCCAATTTTTCTGGTCTCCACAGGGCTGTTAACAGGGCTAGGATCTCTTGCTTGTTCTTTATTTCTTTTCTTTCAGCCGTTAGTAACCCTCGCTCCCTGTAAATGGCCCCATGTATGTGCGCCGTAGCAAAAGCATATCGGCTGTCTGTGTATACTGTCAGTTTCTTCCCTGCCCCTAAGGTAAGAGCTTGGGTGAGCGCTATCAGTTCGGACTTCTGGGCTGATGTTCCCGGGGGCAGGGGTTCCACCCAGATTACCTCAGTCTCTGAAGTCACTGCCGCTCCAGCGTACCTCTGGCCTTGGTATACGAAGCTGCTCCCATCAGTGAACCAGACTAGGTCAGCGTCAGGAAGTGGGCGGTCCTGCAGGTCCTCTCGAACTCCGTGCACCTGAGCTAGTATCTCGGTGCAATCATGGAGTGGGGCATCCAGGTCCGGGTTGGGCAGCAGTGAGGCAGGGTTTAAGGTTGTTGGGGGCAGGAAAGTTATCCTGAGAGGATTCAGTAGTAGTCCTTGGTAGTGGGTGAGCCGGGCATTACTTATCCATCGATTAGGTGGCTGTTTGAGTACACCCTCGATGGCATGTGGGGTAACGACCTGTAATTCTTGACCCATGACAAGTTTATCAGCATCTTGTACCATCAGGGCCGTGGCCACAAACATTCGGAGACAAGGGGGCCACCCAGCAGCCACTGGGTCTAATTTCTTTGACAGGTAGGCAACCGGCCTCCGCCAGGGGCCTAAGTTCTGAGTTATTACCACCTTGGCGACACCCTTGCTCTCGTCCACGTATAGGTGGAAGGGCTTGGTGACATCAGGTAGTCCCAATGCAGGCGCAGAGAGTAGGGCGGTTTTGATCTGTTGGAAAGCCGACTCGGCTTCCTCTGTCCAATTAAATGGCTGCTGCCCCCGTGTTGCCTGATATAAGGGTTTAGCCAGTTCTGCGAACCCAGGTATCCATAGTCTACAAAATCCTGCCGACCCCAGGAATTCCCTTACTTGTTGGGTGGATTGTGGCCTGGGGATCTGCAGGACAGTCTGCTTCCGGGCGTCTGTTAACCAGCACTGCCCTCCTTTTAGCAGGTACCCCAGATATGTTACTTCTGATTTACAGATTTGAGCTTTCTTTGCCGAGGCTCGGTAGCCTAGGTTCCCTAGAGTTTGTAAGAGACTCTTGGTCCCTTGAATACAAGCTTCTGGGTCTCAGCAGCAATCAGGAGATCATCAACATACTGTAGTAAGGTTATTTCAGGGTGTTTGCGTCGGTACTCACCTAGGTCTTCATGGAGGGCTTCATCGAACAGGCTAGGAGAGTTTTTGAATCCCTGCGGCGGTCTGGTCCATGTCAGTTGGCCACTTATGCCCCTCCCAGGGTCAGTCCACTCGAAGGCGAAGAGCTTTTGTCTCTGAGGGGCTAAAGGCAAACTGAAGAAAGCATCTTTCAAATCTAAAACAGTGTACCATTGATGTTTAGGGTTTAAGGTACTCAGGAGGGTGTACGGGTTAGGCACAGTTGGATGTATGTCCATAACCCTCTTATTGACTTCTCTCAAGTCTTGTACAGGTCTGTATTCTCCGCTACTAGGTTTTCGTACCGGCAACAATGGAGTATTCCAGGGCGAGTGACATGGACGAAGGACCCCTTGGTCGAGGAGCCAGCGAATATGTGGTGCAATCCCTTCTTTGGCCTCTAGGGGCATCGGGCATTGGCGTACCCGAACGGGGTCTGTCCCAGGCTTGAGTTCAACAAACAAGGCAGGACGGTGTTTTGCTAGTCCTAAGCCCCCCGTTTCCGCCCAGGAGGCTGGAGCCAGGTTGCTATGTCCTGGTCAGGGGCCGCTTGCTCCTGGTGGAGCCGGTACTCATCTTCTAGGGTTATAGTCAGGACGGACACGGGCTGATTTTGGGAGTTGGTCACGACGGGCCTCTCGGGTAGGAAATGGATCTGTGCTCCCATTTTAGTTAGCAGGTCCCTCCCTAATAGGGGACAGGGGCTCTCAGGGATGACCAGGAAGGAATGGGTTACATTCCTGGCTCCGAAGTTTACTGTTCTTTGTGTTGTCCAGGGGTATTTCTTAATTCCTGTGGCCCCTTGTACCCACGAGGACTTGGAGGATAATTTTCCCTTAGTTTTAACTAGGACTGAGTGCTGTGCTCCCGTGTCGACCAAGAACTGGACTGGGGACCCCTCTACTTGCAAAGTTACCCTAGGTTCGGGGAGGGGTCCAAACCCTGTCTTCCCTAGTCTTCGTCTTGAGTGACTAGTACGGGTGTAGACCTAGGGGGTCCCAGTCCTCGTTGTTTCTTTTTGGGGCAGTCTCTTACCCAGTGGCCAGCTTCCTTACAGTATGCGCATTGGTCTTTGCTCAGATTATCATGTCTGGGGGACCGCCTAGGTTGGGTGTTATCTGGCTGTAGATGCTCTTTCTGTACTACTGCTGCCAGGACCTTGGTCATTTTTTCAGTGGCCTTAAATTGCCTTTCTTCTGGAGTATCTCTGTTATTGTAAACCTGCTGGGCTATCTGAAGGAGGTCCTGAATCTGCTTTCCCTCTAAGTCTTCTAATTTCTGGAGTTTCCTTTTAATGTCTGGGGCTGCCTGATTTACAAAAGACATTATGACAGCTGCCTGACTTCCTGGAGCCTCTGGGTCTATGGGGGTGTACTGTCTAAAAGCTTCCATTAATCTTTCTAAGTAGGTGGCTGGGCTTTCTGTCTTTCCCTGCAGAATAGAGTATACTTTAGCCAAATTAGTGGGCTTGCGAGCAGCTGCCCGGAGACCCGCCATTAGAGTCTGGCAATAAATGTGTAGCCGTCCCCTACCTTCTGCTGTGTTGTAGTCCCACGCCGGCCTGGTCAGAGGAAAAGTCGCATTTATGAGGTCGGGGTTGGCAGTTGGTTGACCGTCGTCCCCCGGGACCAGCTTTCTAGCTTCTACCTGTATTCTCTCTCGCTCCTCCGTTGTGAACAAGATTTGGAGGAGCTGCTGGCAATCATCCCAAGTGGGCTGGTGGGTGAACATGACACTATCCAGTAAAGCCATTAAATCTTTGGGGTAGTCTGAGAACCGAGCACTCTGAGTCTTCCAGTTATACAGATCACTGGTGGACAATGGCCAATACTGGAGCCTGGGGATTCCCGTGTCATCTGGGGGTCCTATTTCCCTAAGGGGTAGAGCCACTGTGGAGTCAGGCGGCTGGGGGGGGGTCTAGCCCGCAAAGTGCGCCCTCGCGTCTGCCCTGCCGGCTCTTCAAAGTTACTTTCACTTTCAGCAGGTCCGGGTGCATCGGCCGCCTCCCGTCCACCTGCTCCTTCCTGCGGCTCAGCCCGGGGGGCTGGGGCCTGGGGCCCGGAGGGGTACGGAGGGGGTTCTGTGGACAGTGGGTCCCCGCTATCAGGTAGAACAGGATGGGGGGGCAGTCGGTTGCTTGGGTTTTAGCGGCTGAGCAACCAGCGCCTTACAGGGTTCGGGGGGGCTAATTGGAAAGGGGACAGCCAAGGAGGCGGGTTCTCAACAAGGTCCTGCCATATGAGGATATATGGAATTTGATCCAAGTGGCCCGCACGCCCAGGTAGGAAAATCTTGGACTTTAGTGATGACAGAAAGTCGGAACGTCCCTTCGGGTGGCCACCCCACATCAAAGGCAGGCCATTCGGAGTGACACAGAGTAATTAGCTTTCCCTTCCTGATTTCCATACTAAGATCATGGCCCCTTGCTCTAACATCCTTGAAATTACTTATAAGGAGAGATAGGGGAGTGCTCTGGGTATTACCCATCCTGTAATAATCTGTAGTCTCTCCCTGTAAAAGAATATGGGTTAGAATTCCTGTAAAGGAAATCTGGCATATTAATAATTTCTAGCCGCAAGCGCGCTCCAGGAGCCCGGGTCAGAATCAGTTCAGATAAAAATCTAAATCAGACGAGAGCCAGGGGATGTCTCCCACCAGTCTCTGCTGGCTGTCCTATAGCGCGTCCACCAGGACTGCGTCAGCTTTAGTTTCAGACCTCGCGAGTTACAGACACAGGTTCAGAACAGACACAGACAGACAAACAGAGACGAGCCGGCTCACCTATCAGCAGATCGATCCTGGTAGATCCGTTGACCAGGGGTCTGGTGGGCTTGGGGAATCCCGGACAAGCCCCCAGATGTTATGCCCAGACTGTTTGTTCCCCAAAGAAGACCACCAGAGTCCAGAGTCAAAGCCAAGCAGCAAGGATCTTTTACTGCAAGTTCGAACTTGGTCCCTCCATTCCACAGCATACAAGAGGGCCTCGAACAATGCGAGTGCTTGCTTTTTATAGCCCGATGTAAACAGGATATGTAAAGTTACAGGGGAACACGGGAATTCTTTTGGTTACAACATTACAATTGATTAACATTATACATTTAGCATTTTTTATTGGTTCCCGCTGTGCCCTTATCAGAGATTTCCCAGGTGTTGTTTTTCTAAAGTTGAGAGACATATGGAGGAATGTGTTTGTGCTGGGCTCAGGGAGTTGGGAGATATATGGAGGAATGTGTTTGTGCTGGGCTCAGGGAGTTGGGAGATATATGGAGGAATGTGCCTGGTTTCTTTCAAAACCAGTGTCTGGAAAAGCCCCTATAAACCAGAAATAAAGATGTATGTGCCAGTATTTTACTTGTCTTTTAAAAAGGAAACCAGGAGTTGGCAGTTTACTTCTAAAGTCACTATGTTACAATGGAGGGGAGGAAGAGCTCTGTTGGGTAAAATGTAACAGACTTTATTTTTCCTCTATATAGCTCTTTGCAATTGTGCTCACCTGGGGCACCGTACACACTCAACTTACTTTTTTACAAATGTACGTTGGATTTTTCTTACATTTATATGTTAATGAAGAAATTAGGGCCTGTGGTATTTTACTATGCCACCTTGTTATGTAGTTTGTGTAACTTTATAGGTTAGGTTTATAAACTATACTCAGTCTAGTACATGGAGTAATTTGTGATTTTCATTTCTTTCAGTTATATGTTCTCGTATTGCCCAAGACCTTTGGCCAGAGCAAGGCATAAAAGATTATTTCCAAGAAGTCATACTGAGACAATATAAAAAATGTGGACATGAGAATTTACTGTTAAGAAAAGGCTGTAAAAGTGTGGATGAGTTTAAGATGCACAAAAAAGGTTATAATAGATGTAACCAGTGTTTGACAACTACCCATAGCAAAATATTTCAATGTGACAAACATGTGAAAGTCTTTCATAAATTTTCAAATTCAAACAGACGTAAGATAAGACATACTTTAAAGAAACCTTTCAAATGTAAAGAATGTGGAAAATTATTTTGCATTCTTTCACACTTAGCTCAACATAAGAAAATTCATACTGGAGAGAAACCCTACAAATGTGAAGAATGTGGCAACGCCTTTAATGAGTCCCCAAACTGTACTACACATAAGAGAATTATTGAGAGAAAACCCTACAAATGTAAAGAATGTGGCAAAGCCTTTAACTGGTTTTCACATTTTACCACACAGAATTCATACTGGAGAAAAACCCTACCAATGTGAGAAATGTGGCAAATCTTTTAACCAATCTGCAAACCTTACTACACATAAAAGAATTCATACTGGAGAGAAACCCTATAAATGTGAAGAATGTGGCAAATCATTTAACCAGTCCTCAAACCTTACTGAACATAAGAAAATTCATACTAAAGAGCAACCATACAAATGCGAAGAATGTGGCAAAGCTTTTAAGTGGTCCTCAACCTTTACTAAACATGAAAGAATTCATACTGGAGAGAAACCCTACCAATGTGAAGAATGTGGCAAAGCTTTCAACCAGTCCCCAAACCTTACTACACATAAAAGAATTCATACTGGAGAGAAACCCTACGAATGTGAAGAATGTGGCAAAACTTTTAACCAATCCTCAACCCTCACTACACATAAGATAATTCATTCTCAGGAAAAAAATCTACAAATGTAAAGATGGTGGTAAAGCCTTTAGGCGGTTCTCACACCTTACTAGGCATAAGACAATTCATACATAAAATTGTAAAGACTGTGGCAAAGCTTTTAAACAATCTTTATACCTTACTACATATAAGATAATTCATGCTGAAGAGAAACCCTACAAATGTGAAGCATATGGCAAAGCTTTTAACCAGTCCTCAAATCTTACTAAACATAAGGTAATTCATACTGGAGAAAAACCTACAAATGTAAAGAATGTGGCATAGCCTTTATCCAGTCTTCACACCTTACTACACATAAGATAATTCATACTGGAGAGAAACCCTACAAGTGTTAAGACTGTGGCAAAGCGTTTAACAAATCCTGTATTCTTAACAGACATAAGATGATTCATACCAGAGAGAAACTCTAAAAACCTGAAAGTTGTAACAATGCTTTTTACAAAACCTAAAACTTTTCCAAACATCGAAGAAATGCTGGTGAGAAATTCTAGAAATATGAAGAATGTGACAAAACCAGTATATTGTTGTCACATTTAATTGTAGGTAAGGTGATTCATACTGGAGAAAACTTCTACAAGTGTGAACAAAGTGGCAAAATTTTTAACCAATGCTCACATTTTATTGCACAGGACAACATTTATACTTGAGAACAAATATATAAATATAAAGAAAGTGAAAACACTATTAATATCTGCTCACATCGACTCAACATCAGAGTTCATACTTAATAAAATCATTAAAAGTGCAATTACTGTTCAAAGATTTTTCAGAAAGCATAAGCCTTTACACCTCAGAAGATGATTTATTTTGAAGACAAACATTAAAATATAGAGAGTTACAGTAACTTTACTTGTATCACAATCTTATTGTACTCATTTTATACTAGAGGCAAACCCTGAAGCTATTGCTCAAACTTTGTTCAACATTAGACAGAGAATTTGTATTAATGAAAAACTCTCCAAATGAAATAGATTTGGAAAAAACATTTTTTTTTCAAAAACTACAGCTTAGAAAACTCCAGAGAGTTTATACTAAAATGTATTTTTGCAGCTGCAATAAACAGAAAAAAATTTAATCCAAAATTAAGTCTATGTAAGGCCAGGCACAGTGGCTCACACCTGTAATTCCAGCACTTTGGGAGGCTGAGGTTTTCATTTCCATAGTAATAATTGACATTGATAATTTCTTAATGTATCTGCTGGTCATATGTATGTACTTTCTTGAAAAATATTTATGCCTCTTGCTCTTTTGTAGTAGTTATTTGTTGTTTGTTTTGCAGTCATTTAAGTTTCTTATGTATTTTTGATATTAACCCCTTGACACATGTACGATTTACAAATATTTTGTTCCAATTTTTGGTGGACTTACCTTGTTGATTGTATCAGATTCTGTGCAACAGCATTTTAATTTTTAGTAATCTGACTCATTTGTTTTTCCTTTTCTTCCCTGGGATTTTGAGGTTAAATTTTAAAAGTCACTGCCCAACCAATGTTATGGGGCTTTTACTCTATTTTTTGTACTAGTTTCCAGTTTTCAGGCCTTACGTTTAAGTAATTTACTTTGAGTGGCCAGGCACAGTGGCTCATGACTGTAATCCCAGCACTCTGGGAGGCCAAGGCAGGCAGATTACCTTAGGTCAGGAGCTCGAGACCAGCCTTGCCAACATGATGAAACCCCATCTCTACCAAAAATACAAAAATTAACCAGGCATGGTGGCACCCACCTGTAATCCCAGCTACTCAGGAGGCTGAGGCAGGAGAATCACATGAACCTGGGAGGCAGAGTTTGGAGTGAGCTGAGATCGTGCCAGTGCACTCCAGCCTGGATGACAGAGTGAGACTCTGTCTCAAGTATTAATAATAATAATTTATTATGAGTTTTAAGAGTTGGTTTTCATATATGGTGTGAGACGATAGTCTCATTTTATTACTCTACCTGTGGCTATAACATTTTCTCCATGCCATTTATTGAAGATACTGTCCTGTCTCTAAGAAATAGTCACCGTTATTTAAAATCACTTAGCCGTAAGTAAATGGATATATTTCTGGTCTTATTTTTTTCCTGCTCCATTGCCCTATGTGTCTGTTTTTATTCAAGTACAATACTGTTTTTGTTACTATAGCTTTAAAACATACTATAGTATGTGTTTTTTTTTTTTTTTTTTTTAGACGGAGTCTTGCTCTGTGCCCCAGGCTGGAGTGCAGTGGCGCGATCTCGGCTCACTGCAAGCTCCGACCCCCTGGGTTCACGCCATTCTCCTGCCTCAGCCTCCCGAGTAGCTGGGACTACAGGCGCCTGCCACCTCGCCCGGCTAATTTTCTTGTATTTTTAGTAGAGACGGGGTTTCACCGTGTTAGCCAGGATGGTCTCGATCTCCTGACCTCATGATCCGCCCGTCTCGGCCTCCCAAAGTGCTAGGATTACAGGCTTGAGCCACCGCGCCCGGCCTATAGTATGTTTTAAAGTCAAAGTCAGGTAGCGTGGTATCTTTCCTTTTTTTTTTTATTTGGCTATTCAGGGTCCTTTGTGGTACTACATAAATTGTAGATGTATATTATGTCACTGGTATTTTCATTGAGATTGCATTATATCTGTAGATGATTTTCTCTAATACAAATATTTAACAGGATTACTACCAATTCATGAATAAGTAATTTTTTTATTCATGTATTAATTTCTTTAATGTTCTTTAGAGTATGATGTAAGGTGTTTCAAATTTTTTGTTAAATTTATTTCAAAGTATAGTTATAGTTATTGTAGATGGAATTGTTTTTAAATTCATTTTGAGACAGTTAGTACATAGAAATTCTGACTTTTGAATCTTACTTTTGTATTCTGCAAGTTTAATAAATTTGTTTATTCATTCTAATAGGTTTTAGTAAACTCTTAAGCTTTTCTTTACTTATGATTATGTATAGAGATAAAATATACAGGAATAATTTAACTTTTTCTTCTCAACTGGGTGCTTTCGATTATATTCTTCAAACATATTCTTGGACATGTTTAGTAAGACTGAAGAAATGGCACATTGTTGACTTGTTTTAGATCTTAGAGTAAAATCTTACATTTCCCTGTTTAGTATGTTATTAGCTCTGCATATTTTGTTATATGTGACATTTATTGACTTGAGGTGCCTTTCTCCTATACATAAATTTTTCAGAGATTTATCATGAGGAAATGTTGAATTTTGTCAAGCATTTATTCTGCATCTATTTAATTTTAAAAATGTAAAATCAATGAATTCTACATAAATTCAAAAATTTTCAAAAACTACTATGAACATCTCTACGTATGCAAACTGAAAAATTTAGAGAAAACTGATAAAGTTTTAACTACGCACAACTTTCTAACATTGAACCAGTAAAAAAAAGAAGCCTTGACCAGAGCAAAAATGTATAAAATATATAATGACATAGAATAATAAAAAAACTATCAGTCATAAAAAGCCCTGTGTGATATAAAATTATAGCCATATTTTACCATATATACAATGATGAGTTGGTACTAAACCTACTAAATGTATTCCAAAATATCGAGATGGGACTCCACCCTAATGTTATATAAAATCAGTATCATCTTGATAGCAAAATATAGTGAAGACACAAGAAAAAAGAAAACTACAAGCCAGTATTTTTATAAATGTTGAAAAATATTATTTGTGAAATAATAGTAAACTGAGTTTATAAGTAAATCCAAAAGTTATTTTGCCACAAGCATGTGAGCTTCATTCCATGTAAGGATGTTTTTTCACATGCAAGTCATTAAGTTTTCTTCACCACGTAAAGATAAGCCAAAAATTAAATGATTGACACAATAGATGCAGGAAAAACATTCAAGAAAATTTAATATTGATTCATGAAAATATTCTCAACAAACTAGACATTGATGAAACATACCTCAAAATAATAAAAGCCATCCATCACAAATCTTCAAGCCACATCATACTGAACAAGCAAAATCTGGATGTATTCTCCATAACAATAAACATAAGACAAGAATTTCCACTCTAAATAGTTCTATTAAACATAGTTCTGAAAGTTCTAGGCTGGGTGTGATGGCTCTTGCCTGTATTCCCAACACTTTGGGAGGCCAAAGTGGGCAGATCACCTGAGGTCAAGAGTTCAATACCAGGCTGGCCAAGATGGTGAAACCCTGTCTCTACCAAAAATACAAAAATTAACCAGGTGTGGTGGTGCATGCCTGTAGTCCCAGGTATTTGGGAGACTGAGAAGGGGAAATGCTTGAGCCTGGGAGGAGTAGGTTGCAGTGAGCTGAGATTGTGCTACTGCACTCCAGTCTGGGTGATAAAGCAAGTAAAATTCATAGGGAAGAATAGGAAAACTCAAATAGCCAAGGCAACTTTATACATTTAAAAAAAAAAGAAAGCCTGAAGGCCTCCCACTACCGGACTTTAAACTGTACTAAAAGCTACTGTAACAGTATAACATGTTTCTAGTACAAAAATATACATATAGACCAATGGAAAAGAAGAGAGACCGTGAAAAACAGCTACACTTTTACAATCAACTTATTTTTGGCAAAGTCAACAGATATAAAGGAGAAATAACTCCTATTCAATACATTGTACTACTGGGAAAACTAGTTAGTCATGCAGAAAAAAAGTGGACCCCTGTTTCTTCCCATATACAAATTATAACTCAAGATGGATAAAGACTTATATGTGAGGCTTGGAGCTACAAAAATTCTAGAAGAACACATAGAAAATACTCTTTTAGACACTGGCCTCTGGTAAAAATTTATGAATAAAGCCTTAAAAGTGAGTGCAAATAAAAATCAAAAGGCCGTGCACAGTGGCTCATACTTGTAATCCTAGCACTTTGGGAGGCCAAGGTGGGTGGATCGCCTGAGGTCAGGTGTTCGAGACCAGCCTAGCTCACATGGTGAAATCCTCTCTCTACTGAAAATATAAAAAATTAGCCAGGCATGGTGTCTTGTACCTGTAATCCCACCTACTTGGGAGGCTGATGCAGGAGAATCACTTGAACCGGGGAGACAGAGATTGTGGTGAGCTGAGATTGCACCACTGCCCCCCAGGCTGGGCAACAGAGCAAGACTCCATCTCAAAAAACTAAAATAAAAAATAAAAAATGGCATCTAATTAAACTAAAGGCCTTCGGCACAGCAGAAGTAACTCAACAAAGTAAACAGACACCATACAATATGAAGTAAAATACTTACAAACTGCATACAACAAATAATATATAGAATTTATTGAAAAATTAATTTAAAAACAAATGAGATGAATAGATGCTTCTCAAAGGAAGACATAAGTGTTTCCAGTAAACATGCCCAAAATGTTCAACACTCCTTATCATCTTAGAGATGTAAATCAAAATGAAAATGTGATACCATTTCACACCAGTTAGAATAGCTGTTATTAAAAACCAGAAAATAACAGATTTGAAGTTGTGGAGAAATGCCTATCTTTATAGATTGTTGGTGGGAATGCAATAAAATTTAAGCACTGTGGAAAGTAGTTTGGAGATTTCTCAAAGAACTATAAATAGAATTGCCATTCGACCGATCAGTGCCATTATTCCCAAAAAGAATAAATTTTCTTTGCCAAAAAGACACCTGCACCGACAAGTTTATTCTAGCATGATTCACAATAGCAAAGACATAGAATTAAACCAGGTACCTATAAACCTTAGATTGGATACAAAAAATGAGGTACTTATACACTCTGCAATACCATGCAGCCACAGAAATGAATGAAGTAATGTCCTTTGCAGCAACATGAATGCAGCAGATGGCCATTAATCTAAGCAAATTAACACAGATCAGTAAAACAAATACCACGTGTTCTCACTTAGATGTGGAAGGTGAATATTGGATGCACGTGGAAACACAGATAAAATCAATAAACACTGGGAATTCTAAAAAGATGGAAGAAGAAAGGGAGACAAGCATCAAAAAACTACTTTCTGGTGTGATGTACACTACTTGGGCAATGGGATTATTAAGTATCCAAACCTCAACACCATGCAGTATACCTATGCTACAAATCTGCACGTGTACTCCCTGAATCTAAAACAGAAATAAGATGTTTTGTAATATAATATTATGTTTCTTTAGTTCCAAGTTAATGGTTGGAATTAACAGTGTAAGACAGAAGTATTTACCTCTTAAGGCATGGGGTAAATGTTTTTATACCAGGTCTCCCACATTTTGTAAGCTATCCTGTCTGAAAGCTCTTTGCCTATAGCCCAAGAAGTGTTTTATTCCCAAGTGTGCAGCTGAAATAAATGACTATCTCTATTTTTGTGTGTATTAAGTGTAGACAAGAATATATCATTACTCTACTCTTTTTGGGGAAAAGTGGTATGTGGTTTAATTACTTATTTTTAGAATGAATCATTTTTTTAAAATGTGAGGCTATGAAAATCATGTTAAATTACTGAATAAGGAAAATAAAACATTTTTCTTAAGCATAAAAGTCTTACGGCCAAACCCCAAGAATGATGAAACAGAGAGTGTGGATTAAGACCACACTGCTGCAACCATTTCATCACAGTCATTCTGGTAAAAACAAAATAATAATAATGGGTCAGAAGGAATTTTTAGGATACTTTTTTGATTCTGTCGCAGTGTTAAATTTTTATTTGTCTTTATTTGCTATATAGAAGTCTGTACTTCAGCAAAAGATGCCATGAATTTCTAGCTAATATGCTCACACATATATTCTCCCTAGAAAGGTTCTGCTGTATTTACAATAAATGTGGAACATTGATTATCTTCCTTGTGCTGCTATGTTTGTATAAAATAAGAAGACTTATTCAAGTCTGACTCTGCAAGTAAAGCAGAGTCAACCATGACTTTTCTAGTTTCAACAGCCACAGCATCTGAAATTTAGTATACTGTGAACTATGAATAATGATAGCATTTCAAAACTGAGAAAAAGAAATTGATAACTTTATATTTTTAGCTTATCATTTAGTTGATAAAAATTTATAGTTTCTAAATTATATGTTAAACAACTTGAAGGCCGGGTGCGGTGGCTCAAGCCTGTAATCCCAGCACTTTGGGAGGCCGAGACGGGCGGATCACAAGGTCAGGAGATCGAGACCATCCTGGCTAACACAGTGAAACCCCGTCTCTACTAAAAATACAGAAAAACTAGCCGGGCGAGGTGGCGGGCGCCTGTAGTCCCAGCTACTCGGGAGGCTGAGGCAGGAGAATGGCGTAAACCCGGGAGGCGGAGCTTGCAGTGAGCTGAGATCCGGCCACTGCACTCCAGCCTGGGCGACAGAGCAAGACTCCGTCTCAAAAAAAAAAAAAAAAAAAAAAAACAACTTGAACATGCAGATACCTAAAAGATTCATTTAGATGATAGTACTACTATTTAATAGCCTATAATTGTGTATCACATTTGCCGCTTTGGGCTTCCTGGAAAGCAGTTATTTAGCTTCTACATGTAAATGGAGAAAAGACTTTCTATAATCCTAATCATAGAGATCTTTTAAGATTAGCACTATGTGTAGATTTGAATAAAATTCATAGGTTTGTATGTAAGATAAATGTTAATAGGTTTTTTTCTGAAACCAACATTTTAAGTGACTGATCAGTAATTTCCATCTATTTCATTTTATTAACTGAGAAGACAAATTATTTAATCAAAATAAGCATTCTTATATTACTCTTCCTGAAACTTTCAGAAACTAGACAACTCAATGGATTATAATGTACATGAGGACCACAAATATTCTATATAATAGGCTCATTCTTGCTCTCTTTTTTTGCCCAGGTTGTTGTGCAGTGGCACAATCTCAGCTCACGGCAACCTCCACCTCCTGGGTTCAGGTGATTCTCCTGCCTCAGCCTCCCAAGTAGCTGAAACTACAGGTGCATGCCACCACACCCAGCTAGTTTCTTTGTATTTTTAGTAGAGACGGGGTTTCACCATGTTGGTCAGGCTGGTCTCAAACTCCTGACTTCATGATCCGCCCCCATCAGCCTTGCAAAGTATTGGGATTACAGGCGTTAGCCACCACGCCTGACCCATTCTAGATTTTAATATAAAAAATGTAACATATTTCAAAAGTAAAATTGGTGTCTGGCTCTTTTAAGTCATGAGAAGAATACCATTGTTAGAATCCATTTACCAAAGTGCGTTAGGCTTAGTGATAAGTACTTTAAACCAAAAATCAAGTTCTACCTACTATCTAAGGGTAAAAAGAAGTAGTTTTAAAACTCCTATGTATTTCTATGACATTAAAAAATTAAAAGCCAAAATGTTAGGTTAGGAATAAAAACAAGCATTGCGTGAAATGGTGTTAAGCATAATGATTAAAATTGAAACTCAATATTAGGCGGTACTGTAGCAGGACAACCTGCAGACAAAACCCCTCAGACACCGAGTTAAAGAAGGAAGGGCTTTGGCCAGGAGCTTTGGCAAGACTCACGTCTCCAAAAACGGAGCTCCCTGCGAGTGAGCAATTCCTGTCTCTTTTAAGGGCTTACAACTCTAAGGGGATCCGCATGAGAGGGTCGTGATCCATTGAGCAAGCAGGGGGTATATGACTGGGTGCTGCATGCACCCGTAATCAGAACAGAAGAGGACAGGCATTTTCACAATGCTTTTCTGTACAATGTCTGGAATCTATAGCTAACATAACCAGTTACGTCAGGGGTTGATCTTCAACCAGGCCCAGGGCGTGGTGCCGGGCTGTCTGCCTGTGGATTTCATTTCTGCTTTTTGGTTTTTACTTCTTTCTTCAGAGGCAGAAATTGGGCATAAGACAATATAAGAGGTGGTCTCCTCCTTTATTTCTCCCCTTTGAGAATCTCACTCAATAGTGGGGGTTCTCACTTTTATTCTGACCACCCATGTCTTCTTGCAAGACAGATCGATAGTGATTTATATAGTACACTTGTGCTGAAGCATTTTGGTGAACTAAGGTAGCGATGAAGCTTTCTATCATTTGAAGAAGTACAGGTAGAAAACAAGGGAGCAGTATGCAGGTTTCCATTACTGTTATAACTCCTATTATAAGAGTTTTAAATCTTTTTAGTGCTGGGAACCACTTTCCAAACATGGCCCCAGGACTAAATCCATGCTGCACTTGCACGGGCACATGTGCCACTTTTGTCATATTTCTTACTATGTCTTCAACTACTTGCCCTTGATCATCTATGTGTAGACAGCAATTAGCAAGGTTAAATTTTCTACAGACCCCCTCCTTCAGCTGCTAGCAAGTAGTCGAGAGCCAATCTATTTTGATAGATAGCATTTCTCATCAAGTTTCTTGCCAGGCCAGAATAGTCAAGGCTCTGCTGGTCTTATTAGTGATTATTTTAAAGACAGCTTGTAACTGTATGATTTGGTTGAGCATGTAAATGGGGGTCGGGTATCCCCACAAGCCATCTTGTGCCCAAGAACCAGGCCCATAATATTGTATAATTCTCTCAGGGGGCCATTCATTATCTTTCCTATTTTCTATAGCTATGCTTCTCTTTTGGCAGGAAGCATAGACAGGGAAGCCCAGGAGTTCACCTATCTGTATGGGCAGTAGGAATAAAGATGGTTTAATAGCGCCAATAACACAACTACCTGCCCACTGGTTGGGTAATTTGGCATAAGGTCTATGCCCACATATCCAGTATAATCTAGTGGGGACTGTCCAGTCCCAGTGGGACTCCAGGTGGGTCCACACAGTTTGCAACTTTGGGAATTTATTAAATGGATTTTTCTTAATATGGTTTGAACTATACTAGGTGGCTGTTTTTGTAGTACTATTATACAGTTTTTGCCCAAGGCAGCTGAGTCTTCCCACAGGAAGGGTGAAGTCCTTCCCCACTCTTGCTATACAGTATTGTCTAATGATTGAGGCTTTTAGGACCCAGAAGTTATCAGGGTGATTCTTTTGAGCTGGGAATTTATCAGGAACTGGGTCTGTAGGTTCTAATTCTCAGGCTTCCCATGGCCATTGATCTCCCATTACAGTTCCTCCACATACGTACCATGAAGTGACATTGAGAGACTGGGCTACATGCTCGGCTAACTGCAAAAACAAAATTCTTATTTTTCCTGGAATTTCTGGTGCGGGCACATTCAGTTCATCATAGAAGGTTTGAAATACTGGCTCAGGAGAGCATTTATAAACTCCTCAAACCAAGATATTTACTTGATCCATTCAGCTCCATCAGGTTCTAGGGTTACATGTTCCTCTTTTTACCAGTGAGGATTAAGGGGGTTGGTTATTACTAGTTCTAAGGGGTTACACTTACCACTGGTACAGGAAGGGCCACTTTTCCTTTTCTGAAGGTGGACAGGATTCTTTCCATTTTTTACCCAAGTAGCCTAAATGACACAAGACCAGTATCCACATATATTTCCACACAGTCCTAATTCATGGCAAATGTACTTATTTTCTGCCATATAGCCTCTTTTTTTTAAAATTAAGAGAACCAGATCCTATTCCTAACATTACTATTAATGACAGCACAGACATCAAATTTCAATGTGACTTGTTTGGGCACCCCTTTTTCTTCTGTTTTGGCTAACACTTTACTCATATTGTTCATGAGCCCCCACCAGTCCTCAGTCCTTAATCTTATTTTAAAAACTGTGGTCATGGGAGGCTCAGATGGGTCATAACACACATCAGGTATGTCATTTCCTGGGCTACATACCTTGTGTAGAATAACATTATACAAACAAGTTCTTTTTAGAGTGCCAGTACACTTATAATAACCAAAAAATAATAGGATCTTAGCAACTTTTTGTCCTACCTAAGTGACTTGATGTATACACTGGGAAGAGTCCTCAGTATGAGGAAGGTCAGTTGAAGTCCTTACTGTAAAAGTGCAAATTTTAAGGAAAATGAGTCCTGTGATGTGTTTTCTCATGCTTCAGCTGTGCGTGGGCCAGTCAGCTTCTGGGTGTGACTGGAGCAGGGCTTGTCTTCTTCAGAGTCACTTTGCAGGGGTTGGAGAAGCTGCTTCCGTCCACGTACAGGTCCCAGTCTACTGATGTTCAAGGATGGTGTTGGTGGTTAGGCATGCTAGAATAAACTGAGTCCAACACGTCTACACAGTTATGTTCACCTGGGCTCTCTGATACCGGGAGCAAGGGGGTGGGGTTTAGGGTGTTGCAAACGTCAATGGTTATGTGGGAATTTTCATATAGCAAGCTTTGGTACTCGGTTAATCTAGCATTTGTTAACCAATGATGTCCTGTGGTAGTTATTAAAGTTACCATAGCATAGGGGGCCTTTATATTCAGGTTTTGCCCAAGGGTTAGTTTATCTGCTTCTTGTGCTAACAGGGGCGTTTCTGCCAGAGCCCTCAGACATGGGGGCCAGCCTTTGGAAACCCCGTCTAGTTGTTTTGAGAGATAGGCCACTGGCCTTCGCCAGGGCCCCACAGTCTGGGTTAAAACTCCAACTGTCATTTTTTTCTCTTTCTGACACATAGACAGTTTTGTCAGATCCGGTCACCCCAGGGCTGGGGTTGACATGAGATTTTCTTTTAACTCATGAAAAGCTTGTTGCTGTTTGCTGTAATACATGTAGTTTATTCAATCTACATTTTTATTAACTGTCACCCACCAAAATGTTGATGCAAATCCTGCAGTTATTTGATTTTAAGCTTTAAATTGATCCAGTATTCCCCGTGGGACTCCAATTGCATCTAAATGGATATGAGAGTCAAAAGACCCATAAGGGACTTTTCTTGCTTTATGATGTCTTGTTTTTCCTCCTTCTGGTTGATGAAATGCCAGGGTGAAAGGAACAGCCAGTTGGACTAAAGTATAAGTGCCACTCCAGTTATTCGGCAGAGTGCCCAGTAAAGATCCACCACAATACCACCACACAGCCACTCAGAGATGAACAAGGGCTGACTGATTGATAAGCTCTTGAAAATTCTTAAGCTCACTGCATCCCTTCAGGCCTCCAAGGAATGATAAGTTTCCTCCCTGTCATGAGAGACATGAAGTGAACTTAGTGTTGGGAGATGGAAGCTAAATGGCCCTCGGGGGTTGACCCGCAGGGTACTGGACTTCGGGATATGCAGAGAGAGAGCTTGGCAGACTTATTACTCCAGGCTGTAGAATCCTGGAGAAGAGCTACCATGCAGCCCATGCCTGGTCGACTGGAGGACCACCCTAGTGGAAAGGGGACAATCTGGGCCTCTGGCCTGCCATGCACACAGGCATAACAATTGCTTTAGTTTAACATACAGATGGAATACTTGATCCATTCCAACCAGTCATTTGCATCTTGGTATCCTGTCTTAATTTTTGCCAAAGTTTGTTTTAAGTCTTTAACTTCTATGATCCTCTAGTAAAATGAATGTATGATTTTAGGAAATTATAAAAACCAGTTAGGGAATTCCATCCTTGCTCTTTAGTGGTCCACAGAATGGTGGACCAACTACAGTATAAAATCCCTACATTGGGGGGCAAGAATCCTGGATGACACTGGAGTCTTTATTGAAATTTCCCCAGATTTAATGGTCCTAATTTACTAATGCCCAGTCTGAGGAGAGTCAGGATTGACAGAGGTACTTTTCTGAAGTAGAGAGCTGTCTTTGACTTGGAAAGTCCCCACAGAGTATAACAAGGCAAGCATTAAATGCAATAGTTTGAGGCAAAATTGACTTGGTTATGTTAACAACTAGATGGTCAGCAATAGAGTGAGGAAAGAAGAAAGAGTAATAGAATAGATGAAAGAGTTAAATATTTCTTAGCTTTAGTTTGGTAGGGTTTTTCCCTGGGACTATGGCCCATGACTCTGGAGGGGGTGGTGCTTTCTTGACTTGGGTATGATGAACCCATCCTTTTTTCACTGTATGAACAGCAGTCTCGGTGGTTAGCAGCACAAGGTAGGGTCCTTCCTAGGTTGGCTCGAGTTTCCTTTTTTTTTTCACCTTTTGATAAGAATGTGATCTTCAGGCTGGTGCTAGTTTAACAGAAATTCTAGAGGTGGTACATGTGCTAAAAGACTTAATTTTGAGGGAAAGGAAAGTGGAAGATAAACCAGGTATATAATTTTTAAGAAACTGACCTTTTGTTTTAAATGTGGGGACATCAGCAGTGGACTTTATGGTCCTTGGTGCCTTTCTACCGAGAAATTTCCTTTAGCACCCATTTTTTTATTAGATTTTAGACTGAAGAAGCCAAACACCATTTTATATTTGACAATGCTTCCTGTGTAATTTTTATACCAGATAAGCTAAATTTCACCTTTATATTAGTGTGCTATTAATGTTAAACTTAGTTTTAATAAAACTTTGTTGACATATTTATTCAATTTTTAATGTCAGACCATAAAGTACGATTTTTATAGACTCTTTTTAACCTTTTATAATTTTTGTTAAAGAGTAGGTTAGTGCTTTAAGAAAAACTCATTGTGTTTATACTTTAATGTCCAGTTCACAGAAAAACACCCATTTAACTTTACCTAATATGTTTACACAGAATTTTCTTTACAATTAACGTTTCAAAAGTTGCTTAAACCTTCAAAACAATTTTTAGTCTTTTAATGTAGGTAAAAATCCATAATCTTATGTCTCTTTATAATCCTTTCACCAAAGGTATATTTTACTTTCTCTATACACCTTGCACATAAACTGTTTCTTCAATAGTACTTAGGAGGCCTTACTACTTTTAAATTATACATTTCTTGCATAAAATTTTTTTAAACATTTTTCTGTTTCATGACTTTTGCAGACAATTCTTTGACATACCTCAACTTTCTGACTTATTACAAACATTTCTTTCTTTAAACAAAAAGTTAATTTGTTTCAGGACAAGAATTTGCTATATAACATTATTTTTACATAAATTCTGCCCCCCACCTTTTTTTTCAAAGATGATAACCATTCTTTTCCAAAATGAACTTCTTTTATGTCTGTGGACTATACTGTCTAAGGCCACAAGATTAGAAGTTACTATAATACATGTTACACTGTTAACTTTTAGCAAACTTTGCTTTTGTTGAAAACCTTGTAAGTTTGGGATTTCAATTATCCTTTCCTATTAATAAGACCTTGTTAAGTCCAAATTAACTTAGAATTGGTATAGATGGCTTTTTTTTTTCTTTAATTACCTGGAAGGAACCATATATCGTTCTGTCCTGAAGGGAGTTCCTCCTAGGTCTGGTCGGACCTTTGTATGGTAATTAAGATTTAGATCGCCTGTTAGGAAACCTGCTGAAGTAAGGGAGTTTTCAGTGGTTAACGTTAAATCAACTTTTTTTGTTTGTTTGTTTGTTTTAAGATACTTCTGAACTGCTGAGGTGTGCTCACAATGAGGTTTCCTCTAAAAGTTATATTTCTACTTTCTTCTGTTAGCAAAGCAGTTGCCACTACATATTGAATGCATTTGGGCCATCCACAGATTAGTAGGTTAAGGTTTTTTGATAGGAAGGCTACACAGGTTTTCAGTGGCCTCAGTGCTTTCAGGATACTCCCTTGTTTACACTGACAACAAAGTGATATTGGAGTGTTATAGGGTTATGGAGAATATCTTTAATTACCAATTATAGCTTTTAAATTTACCTTGGCTTTTAAAGGAATATGGTACACTGTTTTTTTTCTTAACTACTTGTATATGTCTCTTTCTTTGTCTCTTTGATTTTCCATCTCTTTTTCTCTTAGACTTTCCTTTTGTCTCTGTCTCTGTCTCTCTCTGCCTCTCTCTTTCTCTCTCTCTCTCTTTCCTTAGCTCCCTCTTTGTCTCTCTCTCTTCCTCTTTCTCTCTCTGCTGGTCTTTCCTTGCCTCTGCCAGCTGCTTATGCTGCTGTTCTCTCAACCACTTTGGGGAGTGAGGAGGTCTAAAACTATCTGTGAGCAAATGTCTATGTACGGGAACTGGTCTGGGTGGCCTGGCTTACAGGATACCTTGTGCCATACCTTTGAAACAAGGGACCTGTACAGGCTTCATTCTGATGGTCAACCCACCTCTAATGCTAACCAGTCTATTTCACACAATGTTCTAAGATTTCCTGGTGTCATAGTAACACGGTAATCTCCCTTACATGCTTTCTTGAAATTTTTCAACATAGTTCCTAGTGGGGTGGGCTTACTTTGTGACTGACCCATGCTTCTTTGAGACAAAACACCACACTCACACCACACGCACACCACAAAACAAAGAAGAGTTAAAAGGGCACACACACACTTTTAAAGTTTACACCAAACCAGAATCAAAACCAAAATCAGAGCATCCAGAAATCCAAGCCAGGCAAAACCAAAAACAAAGCATCAAGCAATCCAAGTCAAGTCAAAAACAAAAACCAAAGTGCTGGTACAGGCATGCCATGGACAATCAGGTCACGCTTCCACTCAAATGGAGTGGACAAGTTCCACAGACTAGTCTTACCAAGTTTCAGATGTCTGGACTCCAAGTGCCAGTTCCTTCCCAGTGTTCAGCCACTGCATTGATCCTCCATGGAGGCCTGCCACACACTGCTCTGGTGAGGCATTCCACTGGGGCAATTGCCTACTTGGGAGTGCTCTCAGGATCTGCGTCACTTAACCTGGCCAGAGTCCCCCACAGGGATGCTCCACAGGGCAGGCCTAAGCTGCCTAAGGGGATGCCTTAACCATCCATTAATCACTTCACTTCCTGGTCAGTGAACCAAGAAATGTAGCAGGACAAGCTGCAGACAAACCCCTCAGACACCAAGTTAAAGAAGGAAGGGCTTTTTTTGGCCAGGAGCTTTAGCAAGACTCATATCTCCAACAACCAAGCTCCACAAGTGAGCCATTTCTGTCCCTTTTAAGGGCTTACAACTCTAAGGGGGTCCATGTGAGAGAGTCATGATCCATTGAGCAAGCAGAGGGTACATGACTGGGGGCTGCATGCGCTGGTAATCAGAAGAATGGAACAGAACAGGACAGGGATTTTCACAGTGCTTTTACATACAATATCTGGAATCTATAGCTATCATGACTGGTTAGGTCACGGATTGATCTTCAACTAGGCCCAGGGCATGGCAATGGGCTGTCTGCCTGTGGATTTCATTTCTGCCTTTTAGTTTCTACTTCTTTCTTTGGAGGCAGAAATTGGGCATAAGACAATATGAGGGGTGGTCTCCTCCCTTGGTGCCAGCTCTCCCACTTATGGGCTGTATGACCTAAATATAGTTTCTTGCCTCTCTGTGCTTGGCCCTAAAGCAGTACTGTGAGGATAATAGTGCCTAAATCATAAGGTTTTGGTTAAATTAAAGCAATTAATGCAAATAAAGGTGTCAGAAAAAATGCCCAGCACATAACAAGTGTACAGGATATTTAGTAGCTTTTATTTGTTGATTCTGTTAGATCATGACAAATGTTAAGCCTGAAAACAGGATGGCCGTAGCACTGGTTTTTAACCCATGTTCCTTCTAATTTGTCCATCTGGGGCTATAATATTAGTTGAATGTTTTTTTAATACTATCCTTGGCAAATTCCCATATATTCACATACAGAATGGATATAAATATTTTTAAAAGATTTATCATTGAGTACTGCTCTTTAGCACTCCAGAAAATGGATAAACAAGCACTTAAATGGTGTTTGTCAGTTTTATTCATTAGAGAATGAGGCAAATTGTTTATCTACTTGTTTAATATATTTCTTATTCATTTTCATTTGATACATTAAAATGTAGTTTGAAAATATATATTCAAATACATTTTTTCTCTAACAAATGAAGAAAATCATTTATTTAGAAATTTAGAGAGAATTTTACTCTAAACTGTTGCTTTAGATTCTGTTTTTTAAGATATTATTTGGACAAACGATTTATTCTCTGGCCCAAGTTCTTAAAAAAAAATTTTTTTTTTAATAGAGTCTTGCTCTGTCACCCAAGCTGGAGTGCATGATCTCAGTTCACTGCAACTTTCACCTCCCATATTCAAGCAATTCTCCCTGCCTCAGCCTCCTGAGTAGCTGGGATTACAGGCTCCCACTACCACACCCAGCCAATTTTTGTATTTTTAGTAGAAACAGGGTTTCACCATGTTGGCCAGGCTGGTCTTGAACTCCTGACCTCAGGTGACCTGCCCACTTCAGCCTCCCAAAGAGCTGGGATTAGAGGCATGAGCCACCACACCCAGCCTCTCTCTCTCTCTTCTTTTTTTTTTTTTTTTTTTTTTTTGAGATGGAATCTCACTCTATCGCCCAGGCTGGACGGCAATGGCATAATCTCAGTTCACTGCAACCTCTGTCTACTGGATTCAAGTGATTGTCCTGACTCAGCCTCCCAAGCAACTGGGATTTTAGGTGCCTGCCACCACACCAGGCTAATTTTTGCATTTTTAGAAGAGATGGGGTTTTGCCATGTTGGCCAGGCTGGTCTCCAACTTCTGACCTCAGGTCATCCACCTGCCTTGGGCTCCCAAAGTGCTGGGATTACAAACGTGAGCCATTAATAGTATTTTTGATTGGCAAATAAGAGTTGTATAAATGTATGAGGTAAAATGTGGTTTTAACATATGCATATTATATAATATGATTAAGTCAAGTTTTATAACATATCTATCAACTCACTTATCAATCATTTCTTAAGATACATTGGAAATTTACTGTTTTTTAAAAAATATAGTACTTTATGATTTACTATCATCATGCTGCTGTGCAGTAGATCTCAAAACCTACTTATCCTGTCTTTTTGAAACTTTGTACCATTTGATCAACAACTTCCTGTTTACTTCCCACCACACCTAACCTCTCGTAACCAGTAGTTCATTTTCTACTTTTTTGAGTTAAACTTTATTTGATTCTACATATAAATAAGACCATGCAGTATTTGTCTTTTTGAGTCAGGCTTATTTCATCTAGTATAATGTCTTCAAAATTTATCTATATTGTTTTAAATGATGGGATTTATCCATTGTTAAGGTTGACTAGTGTTCCATGGTGTATCTATACCAAAACTTATACAAAAACTTTTTAAAAATTAAATATTAAATATAACTAAATTAAAAATTAAATATAACTAATAATATTAATATAATATTTTTATAAATATATATTTATCCCTTGGTTGAAAAACTATGTGTTATGAGAAAATATTTCTTTGTTAAAGCATATATCATTGTAATTTAGCATATAAATATTTTGTTAATTATAGCTCATTTGTACCAAGCACTAACCATAACATTGTATGTGTTAATAAATTTAATTATGACAGTAATTTAATAACATAAGTATATTAATTACCTTTATTTCACAGTGGAAGAAACAGAGCCACTGAGAGAAACAACTCACTCACAATAGCAAAGCCCATATTAAAATACAGGCAACTTTGTCTCCAGAGATAACTCTTTTGAGTACAACCATAAAAATCTTTCAAACAGATAAGACAAAATTACTTTTAACACTTACTTTTCATAAAAACTAATACAAATTGAATAATTGGAAAAATTGTCATTGTTACGTGTGTGTAAATGTATAAAATGGTACATAAAATAGAAATAATTTAAGCTAGATAAAAGATGTTAATAATTTTTATGAATAAAATGGAAAGATAGTCAATTATTATTTGTAGATGATATCTTTCTTTAGTTAGATAACAAATGAAACTACAAGACTACTTTAAATGTCTATTCAGGTGGGTAGGCAAAATTCTAAGATGATCACCTGGATTTTCAGTCTGTTGCACACCTGCTGTGTAATCTTCACCTCTGAAGTGTAAAAAACAAGTGTCTCACTGCGGTGGAAAATTACTTATGAAATTAGGTTACTAATGTGTTGACTCTGTGTTCATCAATAGGGAGATAATCCTGATTGGACTAAACTTAATCAGAGGTGCCTTTAAGAGAAAAAGACACGTGATAGAAAAACACCCCTGCTGACCTGGAAGTAAGTGACTTCTAGGTCGACCAATTTGTAAACTGCTTATGGTGACCACATGGCAAGAAATCTATTTGTATATTGCCAGAATTCCTGCCTTTCACATGATGCTTCCAGTAGGAAGAGAAAAAGGATACCATGACAGGTAAAAAAAAAAAAAAAAAAAAAAAAAGGCGGCGTGGGGTCCCTTTTATGCAAGAAATAATAACTGCTTATCTGGGAAAGCTTAATATAAACAGGGGAGACCACAACATGAGCACATCAATGAGAGGAAAAAGACAGCCTGGTTGAAAGAGCTCACTGACATGATGGAGCAACATTTACTAAGTCATAGTGAATGATTAGCCTCTGGGATAACAATAGCCTGCCAAGAAGTCTACACTCATTCTTATACTGATTAATTGAGCATATCTGCACCATTCTGGAGGCCCAGTTTTACCCTATACATTACAGAAATAACATGGAAACCAGTGGTAACCTCCTAGAATTAAACTTATTGTGAAAAAGCATATCTTATTATTTGTTTTCACAACTGAAAAACCTTGAAAACATAATGAATTTATATAATAAATTTATTAATATGGATGTTTATAACAATAAATGTTAATTTTAGAAGATTCTACTATATTGTCATACAATACTGAACTTTAAACACCTTAATATGAATATGTCTTGAATTCATGAACAGTCAGGCAGACAGTTTCTCTTAGATTAACATGATAAAAGTAATAATTAGAGAAATCATTTAGAATGGAATAAAATTTATCAAAACCACATTTTTTCAATGGCTTGGTATAATTGTCCTGCTTTTTAAAATGGCTAGATTACTAACAAGAAGCAAAGACAAAATTGTGGCTTTGCCAAATGATTACGTTCTTGACCACTTAAAATCTAAAATTCTGGCTAATGGATTTAGGTGGCTTCTTAGGGTTACAAGGCAATACAAGAATTTTGATAGGCAGGAAAATGCATTCTACATACACACATTGCTCTTCTCCGATTTGCTTTAACCTTAAAAGATTGAAGATTGCAAATCTACTCTCTCAATTTAGAGTAAATTAATAAAAAGTTTTGTATTTTAGTCAAGCAAATAACTGTATAATACTAACAGGTAACAAAACGATGTCATTAACTGACCAAAAAAAAATAGTATGACTAGATTCGATAAGTATCTAGCCATGCAAATGACAACTCAATTAAATCAACATTCTAATAGGTGCACATGGAAAGCATTTATGTGCAATGTGGTGAACTTCTGCTCAGCGCCTTGTTATTTCTTTTCTTTTTTGAAAAGCAATATTCTTTATCTACAGTGGGCTTTAGAAGTACAACTCATGTCAAGACATGTATTTATTATTATCCTTTGGTATACAACCCTAGGTATTTTTCATCTGGAATACAAAACCAAAATGAATGAGCACAACTTTTAGAAACTGATGTCTATTTTAGATCAACTTTATTTCCATGCTGCTTAAGAGCCTGTGCAAGAGCAGCTTAGGACCATCCAGTGGCTGCTCCTACCCATTCAGTTGTCTGAGCAGTGGGAGCTGCAGACCAGTCTTCCATTGCAGGCTGAGTGCTCTAGTCTTCAGTAGGGAACTGCTGGATAGGCACAGAGGGCACCTGCATGCCTTCAGACCTTTCTGCAACCTCAGGCTGAGTAGCAGTGAACTCAGCAGCTAGAGAAGTCCATTCACACTGAAATTTCTCCTTGGTCACAGCCTTTCCAGCAGCAGCCTGCTCTTTTTGTTTTTTGGAGACGGAGTCTTGCACTGTCACCCAGGCTGGAGTGCAGTGGCGCAATCTTGGCTCACCATTATCCTGCCTCAGCTTCCTGAGTAGCTGGGACTATAGGCACCTGCCACCATGCCCAGCTAATTTTTTGTATTTTTAGCAGAGTAAAAACTCCTCCTTCAGATTTTAGGTTTCACCATCCTAGCCAGGATGGTCTTGATCTCCTGACCTCATGATTCACCTGCCTCGGCCTCCCAAAGTGCTGGGATTACAGGCATGCACCACCGTGCCTGGCCCTGTTCTTCTTTTTTAATCTCTTCAGTATTTCTGTAGATGTAGAGATCAGGCATGACTTCCCATGGGTGTTCATGGGAAGTGGTGCCACATATTTGTAGAATTTCCCAGGCCATCATCCACCACATCAAACCCACTGAGTGAGATCCCTTGTTGTTACATGGAATGGCAATGTCCACATAGTGCAGAGGAGGATCTGTGTTACACAGAGCAATGGTAGGTAGGTTAACATAAGGTGCCTGCATGAGAGACTGGTGGTCAGCCCTGAGTTCAGTAACCACAAGAAGCCATGGTTCCCAGAAGCCTGCCTAGCTCTGGTTAGTGAAGGTTCCAGGAGTGAAGTGGCCAGCACTTGGATTGGCTCCAGTGGCAGCAGCAAACTTCAGCAACAGCCCACTGGCCTGTATTCCTGGAGGATATGACACAGACTTCAGTGGGGTTTTCAATGGCAACAATGGCACGAGCTTCCAGCAGAAGCTTCTCCCAGGTCCTCTTCAGATTTATGATGTAGATGCCATCACTTTTCCTTTTATGGATGTACAGTTCCATTTGGAAGTTAAGATTGGTGCCACCTAAGTGGATTCCTGCTGCAAGGAACTTAAGGACATCCTCCTCCTTTATTTGGAGGACATCAAGGGCTCCAGACATTGTGAGAGTTTCCCTTTAGGTTATGACAGGAATCCAGAATAACATCATATGGACCCCCCTGTGGGTAGTGCCAAAAGGCTCAGCACCTTTCCCCCCCTCCCCTTTACAGAGATATCAATTTCCCCTGAGTGACTCAGGTTGAATACTGGGAACTGAGAATGCTGCGTTCAGAGTTATTATTGTGAACATGCTTAACACATTTCTTTCATATTATAACAAATTTTATGAACTTTACTGTGCCTCACAAAGGTTTTTAGGAAAATATTGCTTATTTATAATACTCAATTTGGATTCATAAAGATTTCAATATTCCAGGTAAATCAGAGAAACTTAAATGTCAACCAAATTCCATAAAACATATTTCAATGAAATAAAGTCCTCTTAGCTAAGAATTTTGACAAAGCAGGAGCATCACCATCTTGGACAAGCACCATCATTTTAAAGTTCACCTTGATCAAAAACTGCCTAAATCCAAAAGGCATCAGCCTGATGGCTAAGATCAGCATGACCATAAACCACAAATAACATCTCTGACCAGAAACATTCCAACCATAAGATAAACCCCTCCTCAACCAGAGACATGCCAGCCCCAAGATAATCTCTGCTCTGGCTATAGATGTTAGCCCCAAGATAACCTTCCCTCTGACTAGAGATATTCCAACCCTGCAATAGACTTCTCCCCAACAGAGAAACATTCCAAGCCTGTGATAAGACCAATAAATACCCTTAGTCTTTAAGAGAGACTGCTCCTGACCAAAATTGACCAGAAGCCCCTCTCAGGTTTATTCTCCAAAAAACCTGTCTTTGTTGAGTTGCTTTTCATATTTCTTTCCTCTTTCTTTAACTCTTAAATTTGGTGCCAAAATCCAGGATGGGTGTTGGGGGTAGAGGCTCTTCTGCAACCCAAAAAGCAGTGAGCAGCTGCTCATCCTACTGGATTCTGAGAGTCTCTGGCCACCCACCCCATCTTCTCTCTCACTTCACTTTTCCCTCATCCTCCCTTTTCTTTCTTTCTCTCTCTCTTCCACTGACTTTCTCACAGTACCTGGGAAGTCAGGTTGACTCTCCCAGTCCTCAGAGGACCAGTGAGACTAAGCTAGAAGAAATCTTGGGGATGCCCAGTTTCTTCTCAGCTTGACCATCCTCTTTAGAAAGAGGATTCTGGGTCTCTGTCTTTTGTTTGGGGATGGCTAGAATAAAAACAGACATCCTCAGCTTCTTCTCTACAGTCCACATGGGCGCCAAACAATTCCACATTTCTACATCCTCTCCACTGGGCTGTCTCCTTCACAATCTCACCAAACTTGGCTTACACGTTTAGTTTTTTATTGCAACATGGCTTGGCCCCAATACAAATTAGACAATGACAGCCGATGGCCCAAAAATGGCACTTTCAAGTTCTCAGGGGCCTTGGCAACTTTATAACCAGGAACAGCAAATGGCAAGAGGTTTTCTATATTCAGGCTTTCCTCTACCTTAGATTCTGTCCCTCCCTGTGTCAAGCTTCCACCCTCTCATGAAATCCTTCTTCTTAATGAAAACCCTCCCCAGGTCTCTCCTTCCTCTGAAACTCCTTCCTTCAAAACCCCTTCCTCCAATATTCAAAAGACCTTTATGTTTTTCTCTTTATAAATGTTGTTTTCCTGGAAAAGGTTTTTTCCCAGTCAACTGAATTACTTTTCTCCACTCTGTCTTGCCACTCTTGGTACAGGTATGAAAAACCCTAAAATGCTTGAGACTCCTTGGGAAAACAGAAAAGGCACCACAAACCCTGTTTTGGGGAAAACATCTGTTTCCTTACGGTACACTGGGAATTAGAGGTGAATAAATACCTCTCAAAATGAGTCTTTGTCTTCCAGCTATACTTGTTTATTGGGCCCTGGAAACTGTTTTCCTAGTCCTGGTTTTTTTTTCCCCTTACTTTCTTTCTTTCTTTCTTTCTTTCTTTTTTTTTTTTTTTTTTTTTTTTTTTTTTTGAGATGGAGTCTCACACTGTCACCTGGGCCAGTGTGCAGTGGCATGATCTCAGCTCCCTGCAACCTCCACCTTGTGGGTTCAAGTGATCTTCCTACCTCAGCCTCCCAGGTAGCTGAGATTACAGGTGCCCATCACCACTCCCAGCTAATTTTTTGTATTTTTAGTAGAGATGGGGTTTCACTATGTTAACCAGGCTGTTCTTGAACTCCTGACCTCATGATCCACCCTCCTCAGCCCCCCAAAGTGCTGGGATTACATGCATGAGCCACCGCGCCTGGCACCTAGCCCTGTTCTTGAAGGGTCTCATCCAATAATACAATTGGGAAATTAGCAAAAAAAAAAAAAAAAAATCTTATCATTACTGAATCTTCTGGTTGCCTGCGTGACTATATATGTGTTATGTGTGCAATGTCTATTAAAAGAGCTCTAATTAATTGGCCTAAGAAAAATAAGCACTTAAATCAAATATTTTTTAAGGAAAAGGCAAAATCTGTGAGACCTTTTAGTTCACAAAACTTTAATCTTTAAAGCTCATAGGTACAGTAAGATTAGAAATGTCTTCAGAGTTGCCAGGATACATTTTTATTTGCATTTATTAATCAAGCAATTCCATACTTAGCACTGCCAAATACTAAAAGCTGTCAAAATTTGGCATAGAGGCTACAAAATTATAACTCAGACCAAACAGAATAATCTTTGCTTATATAATTTTTAAATAAACAAAACAATAATATTGGTTTAATAAAGATAGCTACATCTTGAACTATTTAGTGAAATACCCTAACCTCCTAACTTCTAATCTTGTGGCCTTAGGCAGTCTAGTCCACAGACTTGAAAGAAATTTATTTTGAGAAAGGACTGCTATCATCTTTAATATTGAAGAAAAGAGAATTTATAAAAAAGAATCTTATATGGTAAATTTCTGTCCTAAAGTAAATTAACCAGTTGTTTGAAGAAAGGACTGTTATCATCTTTAATACTGAAGAAAAGAGAATTTATAAAAAAGAATCTTATATGATAAATTTCTGTTCTAAAGTAAATTAACCAGTTGTTTGAAGAAAGTGATGTTTGCAATAAATCAGAAAGTCGAGGTATGTCAGAGATTGCAAAGATTATGAAAAATTTTATAAAAGGGAATTTGTGCAAGAAGTGTACAATTTAAAAGTGATTAGGCCTCCTGAATGTTTTATAAAATGCCACTATAACTCTTAGCTGTACAACTTGCCTGCTTTGCCGGGAGGTAAGACCTAGGAGACATGGTGTTAAATACTAGAATAAGCCAGACCTTATCTGCACTTCTGTCTAGATCCTAGGTTCTACACCTAGCACATAATTAAAATCTCAAACTTACCAACAAAAGTAAAGATTGCTAACAGTTAACAGTGTAACATGTATTTAAAACTATTGAAAGAACAGTTTACATATACTTTTTTTTTTTTTTTTTTTTTTGAGACGGAGTCTCGCTCTGTCACCCAGGCTGGAGTGCAGTGGCCGGATCTCAGCTCACTGCAAGCTCCGCCTCCCGGGTTCACGCCATTCTCCTGCCTCAGCCTCCCGAGTAGCTGGGACTACAGGCGCCTGCCACCTCGCCCGGCTAAGTTTTTGTATTTTTAGTAGAGACGGGGTTTCACTGTGTTAGCCAGGATGGTCTCGATCTCCTGACCTCGTGATCCGCCCGTCTCGGCCTCCCAAAGTGCTGGGATTACAGGCTTGAGCCACCGCGCCTGGCCTACATATACTTTTGGTAAAAAGATTATAAGGAGGCATGAAAATGTGGATTTTTACCTAGAATAAAAGATTAAAGAATTGTTTTAAATTGAATGAAGTAAAAATGAAGGTTTAGGCAAGTTTTGGAAGGTTAATTGTAAAGGAAAAGTTGTAGGGATATCATCCAGTTTTTCGGTAACTTGAGCATTAAAATAAAAGCACAATGAGTTTCTCTCTTTTTTTTTTTTTTTTTTTTTTTGAGATGAAGTCGCACTCTTGTTGCCCAGGTTGGAGTGCAATGGCACAGTCTCAGCTCAGCTCACAGCAACCTCTGCCTCCAGGGTTCAAGTGATTCTCAGCCTCCCAAGTAGCTGGGATTACAGGCATATGCCACCACACTAGACTAATTTTGTATTTTCAGTAGAAATGTGGGTTTTCCCAAGTTGGTCAGGCTGGTCTCCAACTCTTGACCTCAGGTGATCCACGTGCCTCGGCCTCCCAAAGTACTGGGATTACAGGCATGAGCCACCGTGCCTGGCTGAGTTTCTCTTAAAGCACTAACCTGCTCTTTAACAGAAATTATAAAGGGTTAAAAAGGGTCTATAAAAATGTTACCTATGGTCGGCCAGGCGTGGTGGCTCACACCTGTAATCCCAGCACTCTGGGAGGCCGAGGCAGGCAGATCACAAGATCAGGAGATCGAGACCACCCTGGCTAACACGGTGAAACCCCATCTCTAATAAAAATACAAAAAGTTAGCCAGGCATTGTGGCAGGTGCCTTTAGTCCCAGCTCCTCGGGAGGCTGAGGCAGGAGAATGGCGTGAGTGTGCAGTGAGTCGAGATCGCACCACTGCACTCCAGCCTGGGCAGCAGAGCCAGACTCTGCCTTAAAACAAAAACAAACAAAAAAAGGTACCTATGGTCAAACATTAACATTGGGTAAATGTGTCTACAAGATTTTATTTAAAATTGAGTTTAACATTAATAGCTCACTAATATAAAGGTAAAATTGGGCTTATATGGTATAAAATCATACAGAAAGCATTGTCAAATATAAAATGGTGTTTGGTTTTCTTTGAGCTATATTTGTATAAATATGTTATTGGTGTGTGTTCCAAAAATATGGGAGACTCCTATAATTCTGATATCTTAGTGCACATTATCAATGATAATTATAATTGTTAAAATTATTGTGTGCCACAAAGGTAGCAGATATCCTTGCTAACTGTACCTTTAACTGTGGCTACCCTAAAACTTGTTGTCATCCATAAACAATTGTTTTGTTTTGCCTTGGTCCTCTTTAGAAGGTAGTTTTATAATCAGCTATAAAGTTCTAACAGCTACTTTTGAATGCAGGTTTCTGATAACTTTGGAGATTGTGACATCAGAATAGAGGAAAAATGTTCAGGACTCTTGAAGAGCTAAAATGTTAATTAATATTCAGCAGGACAGGAATTAACTTCATGAACTGAACTAATAGGATACTGGAGTGATCTTCCTGACATTTTCCTTAAAATATTGTTAATCCTTTGTTTTGGTTTTCAAAGTCAAAGAAACTTTTCTTTTGAGTGATTGACAGCTTGTAACAATTCACATCCATGAACAAAATTTGAAGCACACTTGTTTCTCTCTACTTGATTTTCTCCAGAATTTGGAAACTATCTGTGAGTATTCTTAAGTTATGTCAGTATAATTATTTGCATAAGTGCAATAAGAATCTGTTTTCTTTTTCTTTTCTTTTTCTTTTTTTTCTTTTTAGATGGAGACTCACTTTGTCACCCAGGCTGTAGTGCAGTGGCATGATCTCGGCTCACTGCAACCTCCGCCTCCTGGGTTCAAGTGATTCTCCTGGCTCAGCCTCCTGAGTAGCTGGGATTACAGGTGCCCACCATCACACCTGGCTAATTTTTCTTTATTTTTAATAGAGATGGGGTTTCACCATCTTGGCCAGGCTGGTCTCGAACTCCTGACCTCATGATCCACCAGCCTCAGCCTCCCAAAGTGCTGGGATCACAGGCATGAACCACCGTGCCCAGTCTAAGAATCTGTTTTCTTTTGTGACATTACATAATTGGAAAACCTGGTTATTTTACCAAGGCTTTGACTGGAATGTTGTGCTTTCTTTTAAGGAATCAAACTTGACTTATGAAATCAATACATCTCTTGGAAACTGGCCTCATATTTTGTGTACACAGTCCCAGTACAGTGTTTCTGATCTGTGGAAAGTAAAGAATGTCACTTTCTAGCAGGCCAGGAAGCCCAAGTTATCTTGGAACCTCTAGAAGAGAGAAATTCATCAACTCATAGGTATTTGATTGTATGAATCCATGGCTCAGCTTAGCTGTAAAAAGGTCTTATCTCAGATTCCTTCTACAAAACAAAGTTCCATCAAAGCCCATTTAAAAGGCCTGTGTAACAAATAATTATACTTGCTGCACTGTATGCAAATAACTAAGCCAAGTATAATAAAGCAAACCAGTCCTATCATGATTTGTCTTCTAATAAAAATCGGAAACTGGAGAGAGAAATTCTTTCAAAAACTATAACATGCCTGTTGTTAAATTCTAGTCTTGCTTAATGTTTTTCAATTTTTATTATTTTCTACAGTTTAAATTAAATTCTAATTTTTCTGGCTACAAGTTTCCAAAATAAGCTGTTTTCTTAAAGCCCTATGAACTGAAAACTAAATGTTTCAGCAGGTGTTTCCTCTAAGCCCCCGGATCATCACAGGAGGAAATCTCTTCACTGCTAGCACTGACTACTAATAACTGAGTATGCCCAGAATCCCTCTCCCCCGCATGTAACGAGTCCAGAGAGCGCAGGGTAATTCAGAGTATCTGTTAAAGGAATCAACTCCTGTATACATCACATGTGAGTCAAAGCCTGGAAAGATGAGGAAGCAACCCCCGATAGTCCAAAGGAATGTCCTAAATATCAACGTAAAGAAATAGGAAATCTTAAGCTGAAAATCATAAAAAAATAAGTAACTGAGTGAGAACTACTCATCTTAGTCTCACCCCTACTTCACCAAATACTTTTTGTCATTCCTACCTCAAATATAAATGAAGCAGTAATTTTAAAAAATAACAATAACTACTGCATTTATTCACTCCAAGAAAAGTAAAAGCTAAATCTCAGAATGTGGCACGGTAAGGGTTAAAAAGAAAAAGAACAAATTTTCCTCTGCCTAGCAAGCTCACTTCAAGGACAGTTAGAAGATAACGCTGTCTGAATAGTCAGGGTCAAAGGAATGGGCTCCAGACACAACGCACGCCCTTCCAGATCAAGGTTGAAGGAAAAAAAAGAAAGACACATTCTTTTACTGTTACTCTTTTCCCAGGCTTCTTAAGCATTATTATGTTTTACAAATGTCTGTCTTTAGCCAGTTCTTGTTTTTCTTTCAATGCAGCTACAAGGCCACTGGCTATGCAAGGTCACAAGTTATGTTATGCTGTAGACTACGTGACCTGTCACTGTATAATTAACTGCTTTTGTGTTGCTTCTGTAAGGCTGCTTATAAAAACCCCACTCTGTCTTTGTTCAGTGCTCAGCTTTTTGGATTTGAGTCCACTGAGCCAGTGCGTACCTAAAATAAACAACAATCCTCCTGTATTCCATATTGGTCTCTCTGTTCCTCAGTTTACCACATTAAAACATTCATGAAAATTATTATTATTATTATTTTTGAGATGGAATTTCATTCTTGCTGCCCAGGCGGAGTGCAATGTCATGATCTCAGCTTACCACAACCTCCACCTCCCAGGTTCAAGGGGGTTTCTCTATGTTGGTCAGTCTCGTCTCGAACTCCCGACCCCAGGTGATCCACCCACCTCAGCCTCCCAAAGTGCTGGGATTCCAGACATGAGTCATTGTGCCTGGCCATGAAAATTATTTACTATGCCACCTTGTGGTAATTGCTTTACTCACTCTACTATTTGCAGTAGGACTATATGCTGTGGCACCCTCAGGGTGGAATATTGGACAGAGAATATAAATTACCATAGCATTTTGCTTAATTATTATCCTCATAGCAGGAATAATGGTTACCAACAAAAAACAACACAAGGGCCTTACCAAACATGCACCTCTGCCTCTCATTAGGTATCCAATGTTGTTTCTATCTCAACCAATCTTGCCTAGTAAGAGACGATGCTGAAAACTTAAAGGATCAAAAAGCTAAGGGAATACAGAAACAACCAAATAGAGTCTTAGTTTGGGAACAAAATCACAGTATGGGTCATCCACTTCCTGGGCCCTCTCCTAATATTATGCCTAGGACTCATGTTCTTACCCTGTCTAATTAACCTTTTTCAAAGATTTTTAACTGACAGGATCATGGCCATTTGACAGACAACTACCCGAAAACATCTACAGATGGCGTTACTCCTGCAATCTATCTGAGACTTGAAAACTTTTGGTCCCCTTGTCAGCAAGAAGTAGCCAGAAGGAACATACTGTCCCTCACCTTTTTTATAACTACGGGGTCTGGATTGACAGAGCAGGAGCATCACCATCTTGGACAAGTACTGCCATTTTTCGCCTCGATCAAAAACTGCCTAAATCCAAAGGGCATCAGCCTAATGGCTAAGGTCAGCATGACCATGAACCACAAATAACATCTCTGACCAGATACACTCCAAACCCCTCTCTAACCAGAAACAGGCCAGCCCTGAGACAACCTCCTCTCTGGCTGGAGAGATGTCAGTCCCAAAATAACCTCCCCTCTGACCAGAGACATTCTAACCTTGCCGTAAACTTCTCCCCCACACAGAAACATTGCAAGCCTGTGATAAGCTGTCTCACCTTGAACCCTTAAATAATCTTAGTCTGCAAGAGAAAGTGGTCCTGACCAAAATCAGCCAGAAACCCCTCTCAGGTTTGTTTCTTCAAAATAGACCTGTCTGTGACTGTTGAGATGCTTTTCATGCTTCTTTCCTCTTTCTTTAACTTTTACAGTGACTAATATAAATTATTAAAATAGATTAAGACCTTTTTTTTTTGTACAACATGTAATCCTGAGGAGACAATCAAAATTTATGTACATTTCTACTACCTGAAGGGTCATCTAAATGTTTATACAGAAACATTTATTTAATTGTCACTATATTTTTTGTTTTGTTTTGTTTTGGTTTTTCTTTTGAGATAGAATCTTGTCTGTCACCCAAGCTAGAGTGCAGTGGTGCAATCTCAGCTCACTGCAACCTCTGCATCCCAGGTTCAAGCAATTCTTCTGTCTCAGCTTCCTGAGTAGCTGAGATTACTAGTGCATGCCACCATTCCCAGCTAATTTTTGTATTTTTAGTAGAGATAGGGTTTCACCATCTTGGCCAGGCTGGTCTTGAACTCCTGACCTCAGCTGATCCACCCGCCTTGGCCTCCCAAAATGTTGGGATTACAGGCATGAGCCACCGTTCCTGAGTTTCTCCTTAAAAACAAATGGCAACTTTGATTTAGATAGCTTTTTTTTACAAGATCAAAAATGAAGACATCTCCACTATTATGGTACTCTTAGTGGACAAGTTTTTTTTCTTATGGCTCCACAAACAACAGAAATCAAAAAGAAATCTCTCCTGTGCACTCATGGGGCGATTCTTTTATATGTAGAGAATTTTGAAGCCAACCTTACATATGAGGTTTCTTGCCCACATTAAGAAACAAAATTTAATTAAGAAAGAAAATTTAATGGGACATTTGCTGCCTCATAATATCAGAAACAGAATATTGGTCTACTGCTCTTAACCTACTTCATAACTTAAAGAGAACTTCTTCAGAATAGGTTAAAGAACATTGCCAAGAGGCCATTCGACTTCTGAATGGGCATTATGTGTTAGGGGCGCCCCCTCTACCCCACATGGAGTAGAACAAATGAAGCAATGATTAGAAATGTATTTTCCATAATGGGCTCTATAGCAGATTTTACTGTAAACGCTATGGCAGTTACTAATACTTGTAGTTGCACATGGAGGAATACATCAGGTACTACATAGATTAAATTGCAGAGGATTAGTAAACAGGCTGCTTTGTTGAAATAAGTAGAACATTTATCTAACTAATTATTTGATCTATTTAGTTTTAATTGGTTTGTTCATGGGGACCCTGGTTAAAAAGCATACTTCAAACTCTTGGTGTTATCCTCTTTATAGTAAAAATAGTAGTTTCTCACCGAACTCTATTCTCTCAAAAGTTACAAATGTTTGAATGCATTCATCTGTAGAATGTCAAATGGTCTCTGTTTAACATGAATGAAAAAAACTCAAAGACATATACGACCATGTGGACACCATAACTTATGAATGACATGATACCAAAAAAAAAAAAAAAAAACCTCAAAATAAGGAAAACTGAGAGTGGCATTAATGATATTACCTAGGTTTTCTTCCAGGGTTTTTATGGTTTTAGGTCTAACATTTAAGTCTCCAATCCATCTTGAATTAATTTTCGTAAAAGGAGTAAGGAAAAGATCCAGTTTCAGTTTTCTACCTATGGCTAGCCAATTTTCCCAGCACCATTTATTAAATAGGGAATCTTTCCCCATTTCTTGTTTTTGTCAGGTTTGTCAAAGATCAGATGGCTGTAGATGTGTGGTATTATTTCTGAGGGCTCTGTTCTGTTCCATTGGTCTATATTTCTGTTTTGGTACCAGTACCATGCTGTTTTGGTTACTGTAGCCTTGTAGTATAGTTTGAAGTCAGGTAGCGTGATGCCTCCAGCTTTGTTCTTGTGGCTTAGGATTGTCTTGGCAATTTGGGGTCTTTTCTGTTTCCATATGAACTTTAAAGCAGTTTTTTCCAATTCTGTGAAGAAAGTCATTGGTAGCTTAATGGGGATGGCATGGAATCTATAAATTACCTTGGGCAGTATGGCCATTTTCACAATATTGATTCTTCCTATCCATGAGCATGGTATGTTCTTCCATTTGTTTGTGTCCTCTTTTATTTCACTGAGCGGTGGCTTGTAGTTCTCCTTGAAGAGGTCCTTTACATCCTTTGTAAGTTGGATTCCTAGGTATTTGATTCTCTTTGAAGCTATTCTGAATGGGAGTTCATTCATGATTTGGCTCTCTGTTTCTCTCTTACTGGTGTATAAGAATGCTTGTGATTTTTGCACATTGATTTTGTATCCTGAGACTTTGCTGAAGTTGCTTATCAGTTTAAGGAGATTCTGGGCTGAGACAATGGGGTTTTCTAAATATACAATCGTGTCATCTGCAAACAGGGACAATTTGACTTCTTCTTTTCCTAACTGAATACCATTTATGTCTTTCTCTTGCCTGATTTCCTTAGCCAGAACTTCCAACAGTATGTTGAATAGGAGTGGTGAGAGAGGGCATCCCTGTCTTGTGCCAGTTTTCAAAGGGAATGCTTCCAGTTTTTGCCCATTCAGTATGATACTGGCTGTGGGTTTGTCATAAATAACTCTTATTATTTTGAGATACGTTCCATCAATACCCAATTTATTGAGAGTTTTTATCATGAAGGGCTGTTGAATTTTGTCGAAGTCCTTTTCTGCATCTATTGAGATAATCATGTGGTTTTTGTCTTTGGTTCTGTTTCTATGCTGGATTACGTTTATTGATTTGCATATGTTGAACCAGCCTTGCATCCCAGGGATGAAGCCCACTTGATCATGGTGGATAAGCTTTTTGATATGCTGCTGGATTCAGTTTGCCAGTATTTTATTGAGGATTTCTGCATTGATGTTCATCAGGGATATTGTTCTAAAATTCTCCTTTTTTGTTGTATCTCTGCCAGGCTTTGGTATCAGGATGATGTTGGCCTTGTAAAATGAGTTAGGGAGGATTCCCTCTTTTTCTACTGATTGGAATAGTTTCAGAAGGAATGGTACCAGCTCCTCCTTGTACCTCTGGTAGAATTTGGCTGTGAATCCGTCTGGCCCTGGACTTTTTTTGATTGGTAGGCAATTAATCATTGCCTCAATTTCAGAGCCCGCTATTGGTCTATTCAGGGATTCAACTTCTTCCTGGTTTAGTCTTGGAAGAGTGTAAGTGTCCAGGAAATTATCCATTTCTTCTAGGTTTTCTAGTTTATTTGCATAGAGGGGTTTATAGTATTCTCTGATGGTAGTTTGTATTTCTGTGGGGTCGATGGTGATATCCCCTTTATCATTTTTTATTGCGTCTATTTGATTCTTCTCTCTTGTCTTCTTTATTAGTCTTGCTAGCGGTCTATCAATTTTGTTGATCTTTTCAAAAAACCAGCTCCTGGATTCACTGATTTTTTTGGAGGGTTTTTTGTGTCTCTATCTCCCTCAGTTCTGCTCTGATCTTAGTTATTTCTTGCCATCTGCTAGCTTTTGAATGTGTTTACTCTTGCTTCTCTAGTTCTTTTAATTGTGATGCTAGGGTGTCAATTTTAGATCTTTCCTACTTTCTCTTGTGGGCGTTTAGTGTATAAATTTCCCTCTACACACTGCTTTAAATGTGTCCCAGAGATTCTGGTGTGTTGTGTCTTTGTTCTCATTGGTTTCAAAGAACACGTTTATTTCTGCCTTCATTTCGTTATGTACCCAGTGGTCATTCAGAAGCAGATTATTCAGTTTCCATGTAGTTGAGCGGTTTTGATTGAGTTTCTTAGTCCTGAGTTCTAGTTTGATTGCACTATGGTCTGAGAGACAGTTTGTTATAATTTCTGTTCTTGTACATTTGCTGAGGTGTGCTTTACTTCCAACTATGTGGTCAATTTTGGAATAAGTGCTATGTGGTGCTGAGAAGAATGTATATTCTGTTGATTTGGGGTGGAGAGTTCTGTAAATGTCTATTAGGTCCGCTTGATGCAGAGTTGAGTTCAATTCCTGGATATCCTTGTTAACTTTCTGTCTCATTCATCTGTCTAATGTTGACAGTGGGGTGTTAAAGTCTCCCATTATTATTGCATGGGAGTCTAAGTCTCTTTGTAAGTCTCTAAGGACTTGCTTTATGAATCTGGGTGCTCCTGTATTGGGTGCATATATATTTAGGATAGTTAGCTCTTCCTGATGAATTGATCCCTTTACCATTATGTAATGACCTTCTTTGTCTCTTTTGATCTTTGATGGTTTAAAGTCTGTTTTATCAGAGACTAGTATTGCAACCCCTGCTTTTTTTTTTGTTTTCCATTTGCTTGGTAAATCTTCCTCCATCCCTTTATTTTGAACCTGTGTGTCTCTGCGTTTGAGATGGGTCTCCTGAATACAGTAAACCCCCCACCTTAACCCACAAGTATAGGACACCTGTAACCCCTCCCTGGCAACAAATCACACACCCATTACTATCCCATTAAAGGCTAATCACCCTTATCCTGCTCAACGCCAGTATCCCATCCCTCAACAGACTTTGAAGGGACTAAAGCCTGTCCAGAATCTTGGCCTTATCAACTAAATTGTCTAGCCTATCCACCTCATGGTACCAAACCCATATATTCTCCTATCCTCAATACCTCCCTCCACAACCCATTATTGTGTTCTGGGTCTCAAAGAAAGCATCTTTCTCAAAGATGCAACAATTATGCTGATAAGACATCTAAAGAAGCAGCCAATATTCCCAGTTCTGTCCCTCATGGCCAGTTTTTCTCCTTCTCATCAGTCACTCCTACTTACTCTCCCACTGAAGTTTCCACCTATCAATCCCTCCTCTCTCAAGGCAAATGGTTCTTGGACCAAGGAAAATATCTCCTTCTAGCCTCACAAGTCCATTCTATTCTGTCATCATTTCTTTTCTTTTTTTTTTTTTTTTTTTTTTTTTTGTTTGAAATGGAGTCTTGCTCTGTCACCCAAGCTGGAGTGCAGTGGTGACATCTCAACTTACTGCAAGCTCCGCCTCCCAGGTTCATGCCATTCTCCTGTCTTAGCCTCCAGAGTAGCTGGGACTACAAGTGCCCACCACTGCGCCTGACTACTTTTTTGTATTTTTAGTAGAGATGGGGTTTCACCGTGTTAGCCAGGATGGTCTCAATCTCCTGACCTTGTGATCCACCCACCTCAGCCTCCCAAAGTGCTGCGATTGTAGACGTGAACCACTGTGCCTGGCCTTCTGTCACCATTTCATAACCTCTTCCATGTAGGTTACAAGCCACTAGCACATCTCTTAGATCCTCTCATTTCCTTTCCATTGAGGAAATCTATCTTCAAGGAAATCACTTCTCAGTGTTCCATCTGCTATTCTACTACTCCTCAGGGATTTTTCAGACCCCCTCCCTTCCCTACACATCAAGCTCAGGGATTTGCCCCTGCCCAGGATTGGCAAATTAACTTTACTCATATGTCCCAAGTCAGGAAACTAAAATACCTCTTGGTCTGGGTAGACACTTTCAATGGATGGGTAGAGGCTTTTCCCACAGGGTCTGAGAAGGCCACTGCGGTCCTTTCTACCCTTCTGTCAGACATAATTCCTCGGTTTGGCCTTCTCACCTCTAAACAGTCTGATAAGGGACCAGCCTTTATTAGTCAAATCACCCAAGCAGTTTCTCAGGCTCTTGGTATTCAGTGGAACCTTCATACCTCTTACCATCCTCAATCCTCAGGAAAGGAAGAAAGGACTAATGGGCTTTTAAAGACACACCTCACCAAGCTCCGCCACCAACTTAAAAAGGACTGGACAGTACTTTTACCTCTTGCCCTTCTCAGAATTAGATCCTGTCCTTGAGATGCTAAAAGTACAGTCCATTTGAACTCTTATATGGACGCACTTTCTTGCTCAGCCCCAACCGCATCCCAGACACCAGCCCTCTAGGCTACTATCTTCCAGTCCTCCAGCAGGCTAGACAGGAAATTTCCCAGGCTGCTAGTCTTCTCTTGCCTACTCCAGATATGCAGCCACGTGAAGTCACCCTAGCTGGATGATCAGTTCTTGTTAAGAATCTGACCCCTCAAACTCTACAACCTCAGTGGACCAGACCCTACTTAATCATCTATAGTACCCCAACTGCCATCCATCTGCAGGACCCTCGCCCATTAGGTTCACCATTCCAGAATAAAGCTGTGACCATCAGACAGACAGCCTGATCTCTCCTCTTCCTCCTGGAAGTTGCAAGTACTCACCCCTACTTCCCTTAAACTCACCCGCAATCCTAAAGGATAATCCTTATAAACCTAATACATGCTTTCATTTTTATTAGGTTTCTTCTTCCTTACCTTAGCTGTTTACAATGGGGTTTACACAGTCCCCTCCCCAACTTGAACTGCACCCCAAAAACTTGTCTTCCCTACTATCTTCTGTCTAGTCATACTCCTATTCACCATTCTCAACTAGTCTTAAATGCCCTGCCCCTGTTTACACTGCCGGTTTACACTTTTCCTCCAAACCATCGTAGCAGATATCACGTGGTACTCTCTCCACGTGATATCTGACTCCCTCTTGGAGTGGATAATCTTTGCTAACAGGGCACCCTCCAATACTTTAACCCTGATAAAGTCCTATTGTTTACTTTTATACTCACTCTTATTCTTGTTCCCGTTCTTATGCCACCCTCTACCTCTCTCCAGCTATCTCCACCACACCATCAATCTCTCTCACTCTCTCCGAGCCCTCTCTAATCCTTCTTTAACAAACAATTGCTGGCTTAGCATTTCTGTTTCCTCCCAAACTGCCAAGGCCTTGACTTACTCACTGCTAAAAAAGGGGACTTTGTATATTTTTAAATGAAGAGTGTTATTTTTCCCTAAATTAATCTGGCCTGGTATATAACAACATAAAAACACTCAAGGATATAGCCCCAAAACTCGCCAACCAAGCAAATAATTATGCTGAACCCCCTTGGATACTCTCTAATTGGATGTTCTGGGTCCTTTCAATTCTTAGTCCTTTAATACCTGTTTTTCTCCTTCTCTTATTCATACCTTGTGTCCTCCATTTAGTTTCTCAATTCATACAAAATGACATCCAGGCCATCCTTGATCATTCTATATGACAATTGCTCCTTCTAACAACCCCAAAATATCACCTCTTACCCCAAAAATCTTTCTTCAGTTTAATCTTTCCCACTCTAGGTTCCCAGGCTGCCCCTAATCCCATTCGAAGTAACCATGAGAAACATCACCAATTATCACTCCATACCAATCCCCAAAATTTTCACTGCCCCAACCCTTCACCACTATTTTGTTCTGTTTTTCTTATTAATATAAGAAGACAGGACTGTCAGGCCCCTGAGTCCAAGCTAAGCCATCATAACCTCTGTGACCTACATGTATATATCTAGGTGGCCTGGAGCAACTGAAGAACCATAAAAGATGACATTCCACCATTGAGATTTGTTCCTGCTCCACCCCAACTAATCAATCAACCTTGTGACATTCCTCTCCTGGAGAATGAGTCTCATGATATCCCAACCCTGCACCTTGTGACCCCGCCCCCACCTGCAAGGGATAACAACCTTTAACTGTAATTTTCCACTTCCTACCCAAATCCTATAAAACTGCCCCACCCCTATCTCCCTTTGCTGACTCTGTTTTCAGACAGCCCACTTGCACACAAGTGAAACAAACAGCCTTGTTGCTAACACAAAGCCTGTTGGTGGACTCTCTTCCCACGGACTCACATGACAGTACCAACCACTGTGTTTTTGCCAATATGAGGATTTCAACTATTCAAACCATATTCAAATAAAGTGAGTCTCAAGGTGTAATTAATCTGGGTGTTTCTGTACCTTACTTCCATGTTCTGTATGTCATTTTGGTTTTTCTGTCCCTAAGTCTTTTTGTACCACATGTCTGTGCTGGAGTGTCGCTAAGCTTATTCTGAATTTAGAGGATGCCTGATTTGAAAATCATTTTTTGCTCAATTAAACTCTGTTAAATGTAAATTCTCTAAAGATTTTTTCTTCTAAAAGTTTTCACATTTTTCTATGATAAATGGACTTCGATATTCTTGTTATTTTTTTCCAAATTATTCTATGCAAGCTACTTTTTCCAAATTAGTTTTAAAAAGTTCTTGACCTGAACTTCCCACATTCCTGAGCTGATCTGTACTCTTCTCTCTAAAGTAGTGGTAATTCCAGAAATCAAGTGGCATAAAATATTGTTGCTTACAAATTAAAATCTAATTGCCAACACCAATTTTAGATTCAGTATTACAAGCTAGTAAAATTAAGGACCTATAAAATATTTTCAAAATATTTACAAATTTCTGTTAAAAATCAGTATTTTGGGATTAATTATTAAAATATTCTATTACACCCTTTTTACTGGGCACATTACTAGGTTGGTAATTGGAGAATATGAGCAAGATACATGTTATTTACTTTTAATTAAACAGGTATTGCTGTCTCTAAGCCAGTCTTGATCACCTGTCTGCAGAAAGGAAAAGAGCCCTGGAATATGAAAAGGCATGAGATGGTGGATGAACTCCCAGGTAGGTGAGAGTGAATACAACAGATGACACAGATGAGAGGTCCAAAGTTCAAGAAGAAAGCCAGGTCTCAAACTGTTACTTGGGAAGCTGTGTTGCAAAGGAAATAGTTTCTGGGAAGCCTGAGGGGTTTGTTTTCCATTTGTTTTTTTGTTTGTTTATTTTTGTTTTCTCTCAAATAAGGGTATCTTCTGTCTTATACTTTTAAATTATCTCAAGATTCTACTTTCCCTTCAGTGATTTTCCTTCAAGTTCACAGTGAGAGCCAAAGTCTTCTTTATGATCTGTAACAGACAGCACAATCTAGCTGATTTTCCTTTCCTTCTGGGGACACACAAATATCTGCATATTTTTGAGAAACTATGTTAAACTATGTTTAAGTTATCTTCTTGTGTCATGTCTGAAATATGTGAGAGTAGTGCTTTCTGTTCCATTAGGGTTTTTTTATATATGTTTCTACACATTCCATCCTGTTTATATTACTATAGTCTTTAAATATAGTCTGAAATTATAAAGTATGATGTTCCTCTGTTTTTTTTTCCTCAAGATTGCTTTGTCTGTTCAAAGTTTATTGTAGTTTCATATACATTTTAGAATTGTATTTTCCATTATCATGAAGAAAATGTCACTGGAATTTTGATAGGGAGTTTATCGAATCTATAGATCATTTTGGATAACACGGCACTTTAACTAATATTTATTATTTCAATCTGTTGGCATAAAATATTTTGAAATTTGTCTCTTGTGTAATTTATTTTTTATATATTTTATTGTAAAGATTGTTTATCTCATTAGTTAAATTCATTTTTGAAATTTATTATTTTAATGCTATTGTAAATAAAATAATTTCTTCCTCTACTTTGTCAGTTTGTTTTCAGTGTATGGAACCATAACTTATACTTGTTTGTTAATTTAATATTTTGCTAATTTACTGAGTTTATTTATTAGTTTGGACAGTTTTGTTGTTGTTTTTGAGACGGAGTTTCTCTCTTGTTGCCCAGGCTTGAGTGCAATGGTTCAATTTCAGCTCACAACAGCCTCCACCTCCTGGGTTCAAGCTATTCTCCTGCCTCAGCCTCTGGAGTAGCTGGGATTACGGGCATGCACTACCACACCCAGTCAATTTTTCTATTTTTAGTAGAGACAGAGTTTCTCCATGTTGGCCAGGTTGGTCTTGAAATCCTGACCTCAGGTGATCCACCCACCATGGCCTCCCAAAGTGCTGGGATTACAGGTGTGAGCTACCACAACCAGCCTAGACGGGTTTACCACATGGTTTATGGTTTTTTATGTAAGATTATATGATCCTTTTCTTTACCTCGCTGAACTCCTGAGAGCAAGATGGGTCACCAGCAGCTGTACTGGAGCCACCCATGAAAATTAGGCCACAGTTCTCACTCTTGTCGCATCTGTTCAAACTGGCATGGTCTGATCCAGAAATATGGCCTCCAAATGTGCCACCAGTGTTTCCATCAGTATGTGAAGGATATCGGTTTCATTAAGTTGGACTAAATGATCTTCTTTTAAAGGATTAACCAAAGCATCTACTCAATGAAAAACCATGATAGTTCTTTGTACATAAAATAAACATTTGAAAAGAAAAAAAAAGATGATATGATCTACAACCTTCAACTTTTAACTTACTCATCTTTGATTTCTTTTCTTTTTTTTCTTTTTTTTCTGAGATGAAGTCTCGCTCTTGTCCCCAGGCTGGAGTGCATTGGTATGATCTCCGGTCATTGCAACCTCCGCCTCCTGAGTTCAAGTGATTCTACTGCCTCAGTCTCCCGAGTAAATGGGATTATAGGTGACTGCCACCACGCCCAGCTAATTTTTTTGTATTTTTAGTAGAAATGGGGTTTCACCATGTTTAGCCAGGCTGGTCTCAAACTTCTGACTTCAGGTGATCCGTCTGCCTCAGCCTCCCAAAGTGCTGGGATTAAAGGCGTGAGCCACCGTCCCTGGCCTCGTCTTCAATTTCAATTGCTCTTTTTTATTCTTGGCTGGGCATGGTGGCTCACGCCTGTAATCCCAGCACTTTGGGAGGCCAAGGTAGGCAGATCATGAGGTCAGGAGATCAAGACCATCCTGACTAACACAGTGAAACCCATCTCTACTAAAAATACAAAAAAAAAAAAAAATTAGCCTGGCTTGGTGGCGGGCACCTGTAGTACCAGCTACTTGGGAGGCTGAGGCAGGAGAATGGAGTGAACTTGGGAGGTGGAGCTTGCAGTAAGCCAAGATCATACCACTGCACTCCAGCCTGGGTGACAGAGAGAAAGTCAATCAAAAAAAAAAAAAACCAAAGAGACATTGTAGCCAACAAATAGATGCAATGATTATATTTTGATTAAAAACATAATCTTTTAAAAAGAGTAATTATTTTTTATTCAATGAATCTTTGATATAGTCACTTTAAATTCTTAGGTGTTAAGCCTATAAATGTTCAATGGCTTAGATAATGTCGTACACTGCATATCCTACATGATAATCACTGTGACTATCAGATTATCTTTTGTTCATACCGTTTTTGAAATATAATATTTTGTATTTCTTATTAAAATTCATTTTTCTGTCATGCCTAAATATTGATAAAAATACAGAGGATTGGTTTGACTATTAATTCCAAAGTCAAATAGCAGTTTTGCTTTTTTTATTTGTATTCAGTAACTCATTTGTTTCACACAGTAAACATGAGAATTAAGTAACACAATTATAGTTATATTCTCATACTAACAATGGAGAAACATTTGAGTTATTTTTTAATAGTGCTAAAGTCTTATTTTATGTTTTTATTACAGATTATTTCATGTCAAGTAACAAGAATATGAATTTTAATAATATACTATGAAATTAGAAAATGTGATAGTCACAGATTACAGAAGTACGCTGAAGAAATAGATTCTATTAAGAGGTGTACATTTATATATACACACACTTTTTTTTTTTTTTTTTTTTTTTTTGAGACGGAGTCTTGCTCTGTCGCCCAGGCTGGAGTGCAGTGGCCGGATCTCAGCTCACTGCAAGCTCCACCTCCCGGGTTTACACCATTCTCCTGCCTCAGCCTCTCGAGTAGCTGGGACTACAGGCGCCCGCCACCTCGCCCGGCTAGTTTTTTGTATTTTTAGTAGAGACGGGGTTTCACCATGTTAGCCAGGATGGTCTCGAGCTCCTGATCATGTGATCCGCCCGTCTCGGCCTCCCAAAGTGCTGGGATTACAGGCTTGAGCCACCACGCCTGGCCTTATACACACACTTTTTATTATATCTACAATAAAATGGAGTATATAAATAGCCATATAACAAGTAAAGTAAAAAGGTTACTTAAAATGTTTTTACACAAAAAGCTCAGTGTCAAGTTGCTTAAATTTTAAATTTTACCAACACTTAATGAAAAGCTGATACGGGGGGGGGGGGGGGCGCGGAGCAAGATGGCCGAATAGGAACAGCTCCAGTCTCCAACTCCCAGCGCGAGGGACACAGAAGACCGGTGATTTCTGCATTTTCAACTGAGGTACTGGGTTCATCTCACTGGGGAGTGCCGGATGATCGGTGCTGGTCAGCTGCTGCAGCCCGACCAGCGAGAGCTGAAGCAGGGCGAGGCATTGCCTCACCTGGGAAGCGCAAGGGGGAAGGGAATCCCTTTTCCTAGCCAGGGGAACTGAGACACACAACACCTGGAAAAGCGGGTAACTCCCACCCCAATACTGCGCTTTAAGCAAACAGGCACACCAGGAGATCATATCCCACACCTGGCCGGGAGGGTCCCACACCCACGGAGCCTCCCTCATTGCTAGCACAGCAGTCTGTGATCTACCGGCAAGGCAGCAGCGAGGCTGGGGGAGGGGCACCCGCCATTGCTCAGGCTTAAGTAGGTAAACAAAGCTGCTGGGAAGCTCCAACTGGGTGGAGCTCACAGCAGCTCAAGGAAACCTGCCTGTGTCTGTAGACTCCACCTCTGGGGACAGGGCAATAACAAACACAGCCGAAACCTCTGCAGACGCAAACGACTCTGTCTGACAGCTTTGAAGAGAGCAGTGGATCTCCCAACACGGAGGTTGGGATCTGAGAAGGGACAGACTCCCTGCTCAAGTGGGTCCCTGACCCCTGAGTAGCCTATCTGGGAGACATCCCCCACTAGGGGCAGTCTGACACCCCACACCTCACAGGGTGGAGTACACCCCTGAGAGGAAGCTTCCAAAGCAAGAATCAGACAGGTACACTCGCTGTTCAGAAATATTCTATCTTCTGCAGCCTCTGCTGCTGATACCCAGGCAAACAGGGTCTGGAGTGGACCTCAAGCAATCTCCAACAGACCTACAGCTGAGGGTCCTGACTGGTAGAAGGAAAACTATCAAACAGGAAGGACACCTACACCAAAACCCCATCAGTACATCACCATCATCAAAGACCAGAGGCAGATAAAACCACAAAGATGGGGAAAAAGCAGGGCAGAAAAGCTGGAAATTCAAAAAATAAGAACGCATCTCCCCCGGCAAAGGAGCGCAGCTCATCGCCAGCAACGGATCAAAGCTGGATGGAGAATGACTTTGACGAGATGAGAGAAGAAGGCTTCAGTCCATCAAATTTCTCAGAGCTAAAGGAGGAATTACGTACCCAGCGCAAAGAAACTAAAAATCTTGAAAAAAAAGTGGAAGAATTGATGGCTAGAGTAATTAATGCAGAGAAGGTCATAAACGAAATGAAAGAGATGAAAACCATGACACGAGAAATACGTGACAAATGCACAAGCTTCAGTAACTGACTCGATCAACTGGAAGAAAGAGTATCTGCGATTGAGGATCAAATGAATGAAATGAAGCGAGAAGAGAAACCAAAAGAAAAAAGAAGAAAAAGAAATGAACAAAGCCTGCAAGAAGTATGGGATTATGTAAAAAGACCAAATCTACGTCTGATTGGGGTGCCTGAAAGTGAGGGGGAAAATGGAACCAAGTTGGAAAACACTCTTCAGGATATCATCCAGGAGAACTTCCCCAACCTAGTAGGGCAGGCCAACATTCAAATCCAGGAAATACAGAGAACGCCACAAAGATACTCCTCGAGAAGAACAACTCCAAGACACATAATTGCCAGATTCACCAAAGTTGAAATGAAGGAAAACATCTTAAGGGCAGCCAGAGAGAAAGGTCGGGTTACCCACAAAGGGAAGCCCATCAGACTAACAGCAGATCTCTCGGCAGAAACTCTCCAAGCCAGAAGAGAGTGGGGGCCAATATTCAACATTCTTAAAGAAAAGAATTTTCAACCCAGAATTTCATATCCAGCCAAACTAAGTTTCATAAGTGAAGGAGAAATAAAATCCTTTACAGATAAGCAAATGCTTAGAGATTTTGTCACCACTAGGCCTGCCTTACAAGAGACCCTCAAGGAAGCACTAAACATGGAAAGGAACAACCGGTACCAGCCATTGCAAAAACATGCCAAAATGTAAAGACCATCGAGGCTAGGAAGAAACTGCATCAACTAACGAGCAAAATAACCAGATAATATCATAATGGCAGGATCAAGTTCACACATAACAATATTAACCTTAAATGTAAATGGACTAAATGCTCCAATTAAAAGACACAGACTGGCAAACTGGATAAAGAGTCAAGACCCATCAGTCTGCTGTATTCAGGAGACCCATCTCACACACAGAGACATACATAGGCTCAAAATAAAGGGATGGAGGAAGATTTACCAAGCAAATGGAGAACAAAAAAAAGCGGGGGTTGCAATCCTAGTCTCTGATAAAACAGACTTTAAACCATCAAAGATCAAAAGAGACAAAGAAGGCCATTACATAATGGTAAAGGGATCAATTCAACAGGAAGAGCTAACTATCCTAAATATATATGCACCCAATACAGGAGCACCCAGATTCATAAAGCAAGTCCTTAAAGACTTACAAAGAGACTTAGACTCCCATACAATAATAATGGGAGACTTCAACACTCCACTGTCAACATTAGACAGATCAACGAGACAGAAAGTTAACAAGGATATCCAGGAATTGAACTCATCTCTGCAGCAAGCAGACCTAATAGACATCTATAGAACTCTCCACCCCAAATCAACAGAATATACATTCTTCTCAGCACCACATCATACTTACTCCAAAATCGACCACGTAATTGGAAGTAAAGCACTCCTCAGCAAATGTACAAGAACAGAAATTATAACAAACTGTCTCTCAGACCACAGTGCAATCAAACTAGAACTCAGGACTAAGAAACTCAATCAAAACCGCTCAACTACATGGAAACTGAATAACCTGCTCCTGAATGACTAATGGGTACATAACGAAATGAAGGCAGAAATAAAGATGTTCTTTGAAACCAATGAGAACAAAGATACAACATACCAGAATCTCTGGGACACATTTAAAGCAGTGTGTAGAGGGAAATTTATAGCACTAAATTCCCACAAGAGAAAGCAGGAAAGATCTAAAATTGACACTCTAACATCGCAATTAAAAGAACTAGAGAGGCAAGAGCAAACACATTCAAAAGCTAGCAGAAGGCTAGAAATAACTAAGATCAGAGCAGAACTGAAGGAGATAGAGACACAAAAAACTCTCCAAAAAATTAATGAATCCAGGAGTTGGTTTTTTGAAAAGATCAACAAAATTGACAGACCACTAGCAAGACTAATAAAGAAGAAAAGAGAGAAGAATCAAATCGACGCAATTAAAAATGATAAAGGGGATATCACCACCGATCCCACAGAAATACAAACTACCATCAGAGAATACTATAAACACCTCTACGCAAATAAACTGGAAAATCTAGAAGAAATGGATAATTTCCTGGACACTTTCACTCTTCCAAGACTAAACCAGGAAGAAGTTGAATCCCTGAATAGACCAATAGCAGGCTCTGAAATTGAGGCAATAATTAATAGCCTACCAACCAAAAAAAGTCCAGGACCAGATGGATTCACAGCTGAATTCTACCAGAGGTACAAGGAGGAGTTGGTACCATTCCTTCTGAAACTATTCCAATCAATAGAAAAAGAGGGAATCCTCCCTAACTCATTTTATGAGGCCAGCATCATCCTGATACCAAAGCCTGGCAGAGACACAACAAAAAAAGAGAATTTTAGACCAATATCCCTGATGAACATCGATGCAAAAATCCTCAATAAAATACTGGCAAACCGGATTCAGCAACACATCAAAAAGCTTATCCACCATGATCAAGTGGGCTTCATCCCTGGGATGCAAGGCTGGTTCAACATTCGCAAATCAATAAACATAATCCAGCATATAAACAGAACCAAAGACAAGAACCACATGATTATCTCAATAGATGCAGAAAAGGCTTTTGACAAAATTCAACAGCCCTTCATGCTAAAAACGCTCAATAAATTCGGTATTGATGGAACGTACCTCAAAATAATAAGAGCTATTTATGACAAACCCACAGCCAATATCATACTGAATGGGCAAAAACTGGAAAAATTCCCTTTGAAAACTGGCACAAGACAGGGATGCCCTCTCTCACCACTCCTATTCAACATAGTGTTGGAAGTTCTGGCTAGGGCAATTAGGCAAGAGAAAGAAATCAAGGGTATTCAGTTAGGAAAAGAAGAAGTCAAACTGTCCCTCTTTGCAGATGACATGATTGTATATTTAGAAAACCCCATTGTCTCAGCCCAAAATCTCCTTAAGCTGATAAGCAACTTCAGCAAAGTCTCAGGATACAAAATTAATGTGCAAAAATCACAAGCATTCTTATACACCAGTAACAGACAAACAGAGAGCCAAATCAGGAATGAACTTCCATTCACAATTGCTTCAAAGAGAATGAAATACCTAGGAATCCAACTTACAAGGGATGTAAAGGACCTCTTCAAGGAGAACTACAAACCACTGCTCAGTGAAATAAAAGAGGACACAAACAAATGGAAGAACATACCATGCTCATGGATAGGAAGAATCAATATCGTGAAAATGGCCATACTGCCCAAGGTAATTTATAGATTCAATGCCATCCCCATCAAGCTACCAATGAGTTTCTTCACAGAATTGGAAAAAACTGCTTTAAAGTTCATATGGAACCAAAAAAGAGCCCGCATCTCCAAGACAATCCTAAGTCAAAAGAACAAAGCTGGAGGCATCACGCTACCTGACTTCAAACTATACTACAAGGCTACAGTCACCAAAACAGCATGGTACTGGTACCAAAACAGAGATATAGACCAATGGAACAGAACAGAGTCCTCAGAAATAATACCACACATCTACAGCCATCTGATCTTTGACAAACCTGAGAGAAACAAGAAATGGGGAAAGGATTCCCTATTTAATAAATGGTGCTGGGAAAATTGGCTAGCCATAAGTAGAAAGCTGAAACTGGATCCTTTCCTTACTCCTTATAAGAAAATTAATTCAAGATGGATTAGAGACTTAAATGTTAGACCTAATACCATAAAAATCCTAGAGGAAAACCTAGGTAGTACCATTCAGGACATAGGCATGGGCAAAGACTTCATGTCTAAAACACCAAAAGCAACGGCAGCAAAAGCCAAAATTGACAAATGGGATCTCATTAAACTAAAGAGCTTCTGCACAGCAAAAGAAACTACCATCAGAGTGAACAGGCAACCTACAGAATGGGAGAAAATTTTTGCAATCTACTCATCTGACAAAGGGCTAATATCCAGAACCTACAAAGAACTCAAACAAATTTACAAGAAAAAAACAAACAACCCCATCCAAAAGTGGGCAAAGGATATGAACAGACATTTCTCAAAAGAAGACATTCATACAGCCAACAGACACATGAAAAAATGCTCATCATCACTGGCCATCAGAGAAATGCAAATCAAAACCACAATGAGATACCATCTCACACCAGTTAGAATGGCGATCATTAAAAAGTCAGGAAACAACAGGTGCTGGAGAGGATGTGGAGAAATAGGAACACTTTTACACTGTTGATGGGATTGTAAACTAGTTCAACCATTGTGGAAAACAGTGTGGCGATTCCTCAAGGATCTAGAACTAGATGTACCATATGACCCAGCCATCCCATTACTGGGTATATACCCAAAGGATTATAAATTATGCTGCTATAAAGACACATGCACACGTATGTTTATTGCAGCACTATTCACAATAGCAAAGACTTGGAATCAACCCAAATGTCCATCAGTGACAGATTGGATTGAGAAAATGTGGCACATATACACCATGGAATACTATGCAGCCATCAAAAAGGATGAGTTTGTGTCCTTTGTAGGGACATGGATGCAGCTGGAAACCATCATTCTTAGCAATCTATCACAAGAACAGAAAACCAAACACCGCATGTTCTCACTCATAGGTGGGAACTGAACAATGAGATCACTCGGACTCAGGAAGGGGAACATCACACACAGGGGCCTGTCATGGGGAGGGGGGAGGGGGGGAGGGATTGCATTGGGAGTTATACCTGATGTAAATGACAAGTTGATGGGTGCAGCACACCAACATGGCGCAAGTATATATATGTAACAAACCTGCACGTTATGCACATGTACCCTACAACTTAAAGTATAATAATAATAAATAAATTAAAAAAAAAAGAAAAAAAAAAAAAAAAAAAAAAAAAAAGCTGATACCAATTTCCCCCCAAAACTGTCAGCAATAGAAGAGGTAACATTTCCCAATTCATCTATTAGCTGGGATTACCATGATCCCAAAACCAGAGAAAAGAATCAGAAATAATGAAGACTATGGAACAACGTCCCCTATAAATGAAGATGCAGAAATTTTCAGAAACACTAGCAAATTAAATCCAACAACATATGAAAATGAGTACATACCATGACCAGGTAATATTTGTTCACAAATTTAGTGTTGACTTAATATTTAAAAAATCAACTAACATATTACAAAATATTACTTACTGACAGGTTTTGTCCTGGTCGCTTCACCTGTGCAGGACCCAAGAAACTTCTCTGCTCTTGCGTCTCTAAGAAGCCAGGTGCTTAACCATGAGAACCAAGAGAAAGAAAGCTGAAGAAGCCAGAAGAGGAAGCCAAGCTACAGAAAGAGAGCTGACAGGACCACCAGGCCCAGGATGCTTCGGGCAGGGAGGCGGTCAGGGCTGGCAGCTGCCTGGGTCAGGTAGCACGAGGTGGATCTGAGGGTACTCACAGGCAGGATGTTCCAGAAATGAAAAGAGCAGAAGCTCCAGCTTTCAGTTGCATGGCCGTTACCACAACCAAACAATGTGAAAAGGACTGACTCTCCAACAAATGGCACCAGATAACTTAATGTTTAAATTAAAAAAAAAAAAAAAAAAAAAAAAACTTGGGGCTGGGCCCAGTAGCTCACGCCTCTAATCCTAGCACTTTGGGAGGCCGAGGTGGGCAGATCACTGGAGATCACGAGTTCGAGACCAGCCTCACCAACGTGATGAAAACCCCATCTCTACTAAAAATACAACATTAGTTGGTCATGGTGGCGCGTACCTGTAATCCCGGCTACTCGGGAGGCTGAGGCAGGAGAATCACTTGAACCCAGGAGGCAGAAGTTGCAGTGAGCCAAGATCGTGCCACTGCACTCCAGCCTGGGCGACAGAGCAAGACTCTGTCTCAAAAGAAAAAAACAAAAAGCTTGGACACTGTTTTTTGGCATGTTATACAAAAAATGTCTATGTATGCAAAGCAGAAGCTGGAAGTAACGTTTGCATACTCATGTTGATAATCTTATTATTCATGAAACCAAAACTTGGAAGCTACTTAAATGATTTTTGATGTATAAATGGATTTTTTTGTTTTTAATTGAGACAGGGTCTCACTCTGTCATCCAGGTTGAAGTGCAGTGGTGCCATCTCGGCTCACTGCAACATTCGCCCCCGGGATTCAAGTGATTCTCCTGTCTCAGCCTCCAGAGTAGCTGCAATTACAAGCGTGTGCCACCACACCCGGATAATTTTTGTATTTTTAGTAGTGACAAGATTTCACCGTGTTGGCCAGGCTGGTCTGGAACTCCTGACCTCAGGTGATCTGCCCACCTCTGCCTTCCAAAGTGCTGGGATTACAGGCTCAAGCCCCCACACCCAGCCATATAAATGGATTTTTTAAATGGCAATATACATGCGATGAAATATAATTATACCTTATAAAAGGAAGTTATATCACATGCTACAATAAAGATAAACTTTTGGGGCCAGTGTGTTGGCTCACTCCTGTAATTCAAATAGTTCAGGAGGGTGAGGCAAAAAAATGTTTTGAACCCAGGAGTTTATGACTAGCCGGGCAACACACACACACACAGACACACACACACACACCATAAACCTTTAAGACATTATGTTAAGTGAATTACGCCAGGAACAAAATAACAAAGAGCACATAATTTGAGTTATATGAGATCTCTTCAGTAGTCATGTAATACCTTACCTTGTTTTAACCTGAGTGGCTGTCTCCTAGCAGAGAGAGAACCAGACAGACTCCATTTTAGTTTCTTCACTTGTAACCCCTTTCACCTCCCTCCAGGCATAGCTAGTGTAAAACTGACTCAAAGCACGTCCAGCAACGCACCTGCTGATAAGATATTGAGGCGAGCTGCACCAGCAGCTCCTGGGGACGCACTCGGTGGATGGCACCCAAAACCCCTACATTTATCTCTTTGTGACAGTTTAAGCCCTGCACCTGGAATTGTTTTTTTCATAACTGCATTTGTAACCAATTAATTTTTTAACTTATTGCCAGTTCTGCTTCTGTAAAAATTGCTTCAGCTAAAATCCCCCTCCTCTATTTAGACCACGGTATAAAAACAAAACTAGCCCCTTCCTCAGGGCCGAGAGAATTTTAGGCGTTAGTTGCCTCTCGGTCCCCAGCTAATAAAAGACTCTTTAATTTGTTTCAAAATGTGGCGGTTCTCTATAACTCACTTGGTTACAACGTTTGGAGGCCCCAGCGAGATGTTCGCCACCATGTGAGAACCGGACTCGTTCCGGGCTCCCCCGGACACACAGCAGACTTATAGGGGATGCGCCCCGAAGACGTTCTAAGGCCCCATAAGACCCTGTCTTCCAGAGGGGAAGGGATCGACCACCGGTGTGTGCCCATAAAACTTCAATCCCTGAGTCCTCTGGTGCCGGGAAGGTAAGTCAGATCTGACTCTGTTTCTCTAGGAGGGAAGTGGCTCTGACGGGGACCCTCCCTATTTGACTCTGCCGGCATTCCAGGACGCTGGAGGACAGAGTCCTGGTTTTCTGTGAGGCACCTCTGTGTCTCCCTGGGAGGGAAGTGGCCCTGATGGGGACCCTCCCTTGACTCAGTCCATATTCCAGGACGCTGGAGGACTGAGTCCTGGTTTCTGGCAGGCCAGTCTCTCCATTAAAGACTAGTCTGTCTGTCTCTCTCTCTCTCTCTCTCTGTCTCTCTCTCTCTGTCTCTGTCTCTGTCTCTCTCTGTCTCTCTCTCTCTCTGTCTCTGTCTCTCTCTCTCTGTCTCTCTCTCTCTGTCTCTGTCTCTGTCTCTCTCTCTGTCTCTGTCTCTGTCTCTCTCTCTCTCTCTCTCTGTCTCTCTCTCTCTCTGTCTCTGTCTCTCTCTCTCTCTCTCTCTCTCTCTCTCTCTCTGTCTCTGTCTCCTTATCTCTCCTCCCCCTCACCTTCCAGTTTCCTGGAGACCTCTGTTTCAGAATAAGAAAAAAGCTGTTATAAACTCTGTGTGAATGGTGAGTGGATGATGAAGTCAAGGGCTTGTGCTTGGACTTCCAGTTTGTAGCTCCATGGCGAAAGCTACGGAGTTGGAGTGGGCCCTGGCCTGCGGTTCCATGGTGACCTCATAAGGCTTAAGGCAGCATCAGGCATGGCTCGATCCGAGCCGGGGGTTTATACCAGCCTGCCAGTGCTAAGAGGAGCCTGAGTCCCCTCAGGGGGAGCGGCCAGGCGGGCATCTGACTGATCCTATCACGGGACCCCCCTTGTCTGTCTAATAAAAACTGCCGTAATTGTTTATATACCCTAAGGTCTATTGTTTGTTTTCTGTTTATTGTCCTGCTCGGTGTCTATCGTCTTGTTTAGTGTCTAAGTTTCATATGTCAGGTCACCGATACTGCCCAAGGCGACTGGGAAAGAACTTCTTCAAGGTCCTCAGTACTGATTTTCTACCACAGGAGGTCAAATTCCTCATCAGTCATTTGGGCTGGCCGTCCCCATCCTGTCTTGTCTGTCAGAAAGAAATCAAGTGCTGTTATGGGAAGGAGTGGGAAATACTCGCCCATTTAGAATTTCTGGCACCATAAAGGCTGCTGGAATTTAGATTGCCACATCCCACGCCCTAGTAACTGGAGGGCCTCCACATTAGATCAGTGGTAGGTCCAAAATAGCCATGCTGCAGACCTCCTTGCCCACCTTTTCTGTCATCCTGTAACGTTTCCCCTGCCTTGGAATAGAAGACTGTGCAGAGAAGCCTACGCTCCTACTGCTTTTCTCCCTCTGGACTCCTATTCTGTTTCCCCATGGCTACTCTCCTACCTTAGGAGAGATCCCAGTGGTCCCTTTCCTCCTCATCCTTATCCCTTACCCCGCACATCTCGTTTTCCTCTGTCACAGCAAGTCCAGAGCCTCCAAGATTGAGCCCTGCTCTCCCTCCTAAAACCCTTGAAAGAAAAGGCCGAGTTTGAACTTTTTGCCTTTGAATCATGCAGACACCAAAAACACTTCGGATATAGCTCAAGGGAAGGAGGGAGGTCATCTAGGTCCAGCCAGCCAAAGAAGCCTCGGGTCGGCCACTAGTCCTCCTCCCTAAATCTTGAAGCTTAAGAAAACCAACTTCATGTGGCAAGAAGTATTAGCTGTAGTGGTTTTCCTGCTCTTTCTGGTTGTATTTCTGTTCTTCTGATACACCAGCACCCCAGGTTGTGAATCTGTCTGTCCGTGCCACATTTAATATCTCTGTTCAACCTTGTTAAACTGCCTCCAAAATAGGAAACTTCTCTTCCTGACCCTGTAAAGAGTGGAGTCCTCTCCAGTGTATGTTGCAGAATTTCTCTCTAGGCTTCTCAGAGGATTACGGAGTCTTCCTGAAAAAAGGCAAACTCTGGACGCTCTGTGAAGTAGAATGGCCGCAGTATGGAACCAGGTGTCCCCCAGAAAGGTCATTTAACCCCACAGCTGTTCAGGCTGTGTGGCGGGTCATTACTGGAAGCCCCGGTCACCCTGATCAGTTTCCCTATATTGATCAATAGCTAGATTTTCTCGGGAGCTCTCCTCCCTCGCTCCGTTCATGTGCCATTCATGATCCCACTTCCAAGGTCCCTTGAGCCGCTCTGTATTTTTACCCCGACCCTCAGTCCCCTGGGCTCCTCCTGTACTGCCTCTTTCTGAAGAAGAGGAAAGTTTTCCTCTCCCAGTTCCACTGCCCTATAACCCTCCTGCTCCCCTGGCTTCTTCCCTTGTTTCCTTGACTACATCTCCTGTGGGCTCTCTGCTGATAGCCTCCTGATTGCTGTACAGGCAGGAGGAGGTAGCCACCCCCTCCTCCCACTGAGAGAGGCTCAAATCCCTCCAGGTGATGAGCGCTCAGCTCCCTTCTTAGTTTATGTCCCTTTCTCTACCTTTGACCTGTACAACTGGAAGGCTCGTAATCCCTTTTCTGAAAATCCCCAGGTTTTGACCTCACTAATGGAGTCCATGCTCCGGACTCACCGCCCCACCTGGGATGACTGTCAGCAACTCCTTTTACCCCTTCATCTCTGAACAGAGGGAGCTATCCGAAGGGAGGCCAGAAAGTATTACCTTGTAACAGCTAGTAGGCCAGAAGAGGAAATTCAAGACCAAATTGAAGAGGTTTTTCCCTCTACCCGGCCTAATTAGGACCCAAATTCCTCAGGTGGAAGGAGAGCTTTAGACGATTTTCAGTGATATCTCCTTGTAGGTATCAAAGGAGTCGCTCGAAAACCTATAAATTTATCTAAGACAACTGAAGTTGTCCAGGGGCCCGATGAGTCACCAGGAACATTTTAGAATGCCTCCAGGAGGCCTATCAGACTTACATCCCTTTTGACCCTACAGCTCCCAAAAATAGCCATGCTCTTAATTTGGCATGTGTGGCTCAGGCAGCCCCCAATGTTAAAAGAAAATTACAAAAGCTAGAGGGATTTGCCAAGATGAACATGGGTCAGCTTTTAAAGATTGCCCAAAAGGGTTTTGACAACCAAGAGTTTGAAAAGCAGAAACAAGCAGCTCAGGCAGCTGAAAAGGCCGCTGACAAAGCATCAAAAATACAGGCAAAAATCAGAGTGGTTGCCATTCAGGAAGTCAAGAAGGAAAGGCCCCTGTCACAGAAAAATGGTCAAGGAACCCTGGGTCCCCGCCAAAAAGGCCAGAAAGAGGAGCAGGCAACCCTGGAGAAAAACCAATGTACTTATTGCAAGCAGATAAGACACTGGAAAAAGTAATGCCCATTTAGACCAGAGGAAAAATCAGAAGAGAAAAAAGTCCTCACCCTCCCCGCTTCAGAGGAATCTGATAAGTGACAGGGCTAGGGCTCCTTTCCACTTCGCCCCCGGGAGCCCATGGTGACCGCCATAGTAGGGGGCCAGCCCATACGCTTCGTAATTGACACCAGGGTAGAACACTTAATACTGCAGATGCCCCTAGGCAGTGTCTCTAGTAAGAAAGTGGCTGTACAGAATGCTAGTTGAGTTATTCAAGAATATTCTGTCACCCACTCATGAGAGATGAGTTTAAGACAGAAAAGAGTAACCCACTCATTCTTCGTGGTCCCAGAGTGTCCCTTTCTCCTGCTAAGATGAGACCTGCTCCATAAGCTGCAGGCATCTATTTCCTTCTCAGCCCAACAAGCTCACCTCATGCGAGGAGACACAACACCTCCCACTGCCCAGATCCTGCTAACCACCCCTCTGTCAGAAGAATATCTCTTAGTTTCACCTTCACAACTGCCAGAAAATAAAACTAATCCTCTCCTACTGGACTTACAGACTCTCTTTCCTCAAATCGAGGCTGAGTCAAACCCCCCCGGGACTGGCTATGCACCATCTGCCAGTAGTAGTAGAACTCCTGGCCAATGCCTTGCCAGTCCAGGTAAAGCAATATCCTATGAGTCAGCAGGCTGAGAAAGGAATCAATCTCCATATTCTGTGACTGTTACAGGCTGGCATACTTAAACCATGTCAGTCCACCTGGAATGCTCCATTTTTGCCAGTCCAAAAACCCAGAACAAATGACTACTGGCCTTAAAGGAAGTTCATGGACAGTCACTGTCTACCCAACAGTCCCTAACCCTTATACTTTACTCGGCGTGCTCCCACCAGAACACACAGTGTACATACACTGTCCTTAACTTAAAAGATGCTTTCTTTGCTATTCCTCTAGCCCCCAAAAGTCAACCTATATTTGCCATTGAATGGACAGATCCTGGCTCAGAGGACACCACCCAATTGACCTGGACTCGGTTTACCTCAAGGTGTTAAAAATTCCTCCACCCTTTTTAAGGAAGCCCTCCAGCAAGCTTTTGTACCATTTTGAGACAAACACCCTAATTGTCCTCTTCTTCAATATGTAGATGACCTTTTATTAGCTACTGAAACTACTGACAGCTGCCTGCAACATACCAAAGACCTACTTTACCTCCTTCAGGAACTCAGGTATGGAGTCTCAGCCAAAAAAGCCCAGCTTTGTCTTCCCAGAGCCTCCTACCTAAGGTATAAAATAAACAGAGGAAAACAGGCACACACCAGTGCTCGTAAGGAAGCCATCCTACGAATCCCCACTCCCACCACCAAAAGACAGGTACGTGAATTCCTGGGGGCCATAGGATACTGTCGCCTGTAGATATTAAGGTTCACAGAAATTGCCAAACCCCTGTACACTGCTACCAGAAGGAATGGCCCACTAGTTTAGACTGACACTGTAGAACAGGCTCTCCAAAACCTGACAAAGGCACTAACTGAGGCCCCCACTCTAGCCGTCCCTAATATCTCAAAACCATTTCACCTTTTTATTCATAAAAGCCAAGGAGTTGCTAAAGAGTTGCTCACTCAGACTTTAAGACCCTGGAGATGCCCAGTAGCCTATTTGTCTAAGAGACTGGACCCTGTGGCCTCTGGATGGCCAAGCTGTCTGCAAGCCATAGCAGCCACTGCAAGCCTGGTCCAAGAGGCTGATAAATTGACTCTAGGCCAAAATTTAACCCTTACAGCTCCACATGCCATAGAGACCTTGCTACAAAGTGCTTCTGGCAAATAGATGTCTAATTATCGCATCCTGCAGTATCAGAGTTTACTGTTAGATCAGCCTCGTTTGACTTTCCCTCCCACAAGGTGTTTAAATCCAGCTACTTTACTTCCTGATCCAGACTTCGCTACACCTGTCCATGATTGGCAAGAACTGTTAGAAACTATGGAAACTGGCTGACCTGATCTCCAAGATTTGCCCCTAAAGAAGGTGGATGCCACCTTGTTTACAGACAGTAGCAGCTTCCTCGAACAAGGAGTATGGAAGGCTGGTGCGGCCGTTACCATGGAGTCTGATGTGCTATAAGCTCAGGCATTGCCAACCAATACTTCGGCCCAGAAGGCTGAATTGATTGCTCACCCTCACTCAAGTTCTCCAATAAAGTAAAGACAAACGTATTAATATTTACACTGACAGCAGGTATGCCTTTGCTACTGTACATGTACATAGAGCCATTTATCAAGAGTGTAGGCTACTCATCTCAGCAAGAAAGACTATTAAAAACAAAGAAGAAATTGTATCCCTGCGTGAAACTGTCTGGCTTCCTCATCAGGTAGCTGTAATTCACTGCAAAGGACATCAAAGAGAAGGCAGAGCCGTTGCCCGTGGTAAGCAAAGAGCAGACTCTGCACCCCGAGAAGCCACTCAGCTCCCAGTCGTGCCCTTAGTCCTATGGCCTGCCATGTCTTTTCCACAACCCAACTTGCCAAATCACCCAAAATACTCCACAGAAGAAGACAAACAGGCTTCAGATCTAATAAAAATCAAGAAGGTTGATATATTCTTACTGTTTCCAGAGTCTTCATACTTCAAGCCCTTGGAAAAACTCTAATCAATCGTCTACATTCTATAACCCATTTAGGAGGAGTAAAACTCACCCAGCTACTAAGGAACTGTTTCAAGATCCCCCACCCTCAGGACTTAGCTAACCAAGCAGCTCTCCAGTGTACAGCTTGTGCTCAACTAAACTCCAAGCAAGGTCCCAAACCCAACCCACGCCACCGTCTCTGCGGAGACCCACCTGGAGAAAGGTAGAAAATTGACTTTACAGAGACAAAACCACACCAGGCAAAGTATAAGTACCTCCTGGTGTAGTAGACACCTTTTCCAGGTAGACTGAGGCATTTGCCACCAGAAACGAAACTGCCACTAGAGTAGCTAAATTTCTACTAAATGAAATCATCCCAAGACACAGGCTGCCTGTTGTCATAAGGTCTGATAATAAGCCAGCCTTCACCTCATCCGTAGTTCAGTCAGTCAGCAACGCATTAAACATCAAATAGAAGCTCCATTGGGCCTACCGACCCCAGAGCTCTGGATAAGTAGAACGCATGAACTGCACCCTAAAAAACACTCTTTTTTTTTTTTTTTTTTTTTTTTTTTTTTTTTGAGACGGAGTCTCGCTCTGTCGCCCGGGCTGGAGTGCGGTGGCTGGATCTCAGCTCACTGCAAGCTCCGCCTCCCGGGTTTACGCCATTCTCCTGCCTCAGCCTCCTGTGTAGCTGGGACTACAGGCGCCCGCCACCTCGCCCGGCTAGTTTTTTTGTATTTTTTAGTAAAGACGGGGTTTCACCGTGTTAGCCAGGATGGTCTTGATCTCCTGACCTCGTCATCCACCTGTCTCGGCCTCCCAAAGTGCTGGGATTACAGGCTTGAGCCACCGCGCCCGGCAAAAAACACTCTTACAAAATTAATTCTAGAAACCAGTTAGAATTAGGTGAGACTACTTCCTTTAGCCCTTCTTAAAGTAAGATGCACCCCTTACCGAGCTAGATTTACACCTTTTGAAATTATGTAGAGAAGGGCTCCACCTATCCTGCCTAGGTTAAAAGACACCCATTTAGCAGAAATGTCTCAAGTGAATTTATTACGGTACTTGCAGTCTCTCCAACAAGGACAAGACATCATCCAGCCGCTTGTCCAGGGAGCACACCCAAATCCAGTCCCTGACCAGACAGGACCCTGGCACTCTTTCCAGCCAAGTGACCTGGTGTATGTTAAAAATTTCCAGAAAGAAGGACTCATTCCTGCCTAGAAAGGACCTCATACTGTTATCCTCACCACGCCGACAGCTCTAAAGGTAAATGGCATTCCTGCTTAGATTCATCACCCTCGCATCAAAAAAGCCAGCAAAGCCCAGCAAGAAACATAGATCCCCAAGCCTAGACCAAGCCTCTTAAAACTGCACCTAAGTCGGCGAAGCCATCGAATTAATTCTTTTTATTTACTTCTTTTGTTTGTTTCCACCTATCATGTCCTCTGCTGCATCCTACTCTTTTCTCCTTACTTCTTTCACGACAGGACGTGTATTTGCAAACACTATTTGGAAGGCAGGAACCTCCAAAGAAGTCTCTTTTGCAGTTGATTTATGTGCTTTATTCCCAGAGCCTGCCCATACCCATGGAAAGCAACGCAATCTGCCGGCCACATGGAAAGCAACGGGAATGGAAAGCAACGCAATCTGCCGGCCACAGGAGCAGGGAACATTGACCTGGCTGCAGGATTCGGACACACAGGAAGCCGGACTAGATGCAGGAGCTCTAAAGGTGCAGAAAAAAAGACTCCAGAACACTGATTTTTACCTTTGCCCTAGAAATCACCCTGACTCTAGTTGTCGAGATTCCTATCAGTTTTTCTGCCCTCACTAGTCGTGTGTAATCCTGGGTGCTTACTCTGGAGGATCAACTTCATGCTCAATCCTCTCCATAACTCGCAGTTCCCATCCTCGACCATGTACTCTAAAGAACTGCAGCACTCTTACTATAACTGTCCATAACCGTAATTCAGCTCAATAGTATTATGGCATGTCATAAGGATTAAGACTTTACATCTCAGGATTTAATGTTAGAACTATGTTCCCCATTCAGAAAAAAAAGTCCTAGTCCCATGAAGCCCTCCTAAGTCAACCAGACCTCTAACTGATTTAGGCGACCCTATGTTCTTTTTTTTTTTTTTTTTTTTTTTTTTTGAGACAGAGTCTGGCTCTGTCACCCAGCCTGGAGTGCAGTGGCTGGATCTCATCTCACTGCAAGCTCCGCCTCCCGGATTTTCGCTATTCTCCTGCCTCAGCCTCCCGAGTAGCTGGGACTACAGGCATCTGCCACCTCGCCCGGCTAGTTTTTTGTATTTTTTAGTAGAGATGGGGTTTCACCATGTTAGCCAGGATGGTCTTGATCTCCTGACCTCGTGATCCGCCCGTCTCGGCCTCCCAAAGTGCTGGGATTACAGGCTTGAGCCACCGCGCCCAGCCTGGCGACCCTATGTTCTAAACGCACCCAGACAAGGTCAATTTAACTGTCCCACCACTCCTAGTTCCAAAATCCCAATTACAATGACAACATCTCCAACCCAACCTGATGTCCAATCTGGACAAAGTGCATCACCTTCTTAATCTCACCCAGCCTAAACTAGTCCGAGATTGTTAGTTGTGCCTAAAAGCAAAACCCCCATATTATGTTAGTTTAAGAGTAGAGGCCGTGTTCAAGGTTAACTCTCTCTCTTGTCATACACCACCCCATGCCCTTACACTAGGAGATGTGTTGAGGAACCCCTCCCGTCTAATTAGCAACAGGTATAACTTATCTGCATCTCCCTTTCAGGCCACCTGTAATCAATCTCTCCTTACTTCCTTAAACGCATCAGTTTCCTACCAGGCACCTAACAATACCTGGTTGGCTTGTACTTCAGGCCTCACTCACTGCATCAATAGGACTGAACCCGGAGCTCTCCTGTGTGTGTTAGTTCATGTACTCCCCCAAGTCTATGTGTACAGCAGGCCAGAAAGGCAACTGCTTACTGCTCTCCCTGAATCGCATTCCAGGTTTCGCCAAGCTGCCCCACTCCTAGTACCCCTCCTAGCTGGCATGGGGGGGTAGGTCCTAGCTATGCTGACCTTAGCATAGCTCAGTCAGCAGCCATTGGCACGGCTGCCCTAGTTAAAGGAAAGACTAATGTCCCTGTCTCAGCAAGTAGATGCTGATTTAAGCAACCTCCAGTCAGCCATAAATACGCTTACATACCCAGGTAAAGTCTGTAGCTGAAGTAGTTCTTCAAAACCGCCGAGGCTTAGAGCTACTATTTCTCTCCCAAGGAAGATTATGTGCAGCCCTAGGAGAGAGTTGCTGTTTCTCTGCCAACCAGTCTGGAGTCATAAAAGATACCTTCCAAAGAGTTCAAGAAAATCTAAATAGACACCAACAAGAATGAGAAAGTAACCCCCTAGTATCAAAGCATGTTCAACTAGAATCCATGGCTAACTAATTATTAGATTGGCAAGACCCCTTCTCCTCCTCTTAAGTTTAATCTTCAGGCCTTGTATATTAAATTGCTCCTTAACTTTGTAAAAGAGCGCATAGCTTCTGTCAAACTTATGTATCTCAGAACCTAGTATAACCCCCTTGTTATAACTGAAGAAGCACTGATTTCATTCCCCAAAACATAAGTAAGGAATGTGATACCTTACCTTGTTATAACCTGAGTGGCTGTCTCCTAGCAGAGAGAGAGCCGGACAGACTCCATTTTAGTTCCTTCACTTGTAACCCCTTTCACCTCCCTCCAGGCAGAGCTAGTGTAAAACTGACTCAAAGCACGTGCAGCAACACACCTGCTGATAAGATATTGAGGCGAGCTGCACCAGCAGCTCCTGGGGACACACTAGGTGGGCGGCACCCAAAACCCCTACACTTATCTCTTTGTGATAGTTTAAGCCCCTGCACCTGGAACTGTTTGTTTTTTTGTAACTGCATTTGTAACCAATTAATTTTTTAACTTTTTGCCAGTTCTGCTTCTGCAAAAGTTGCTTCAGCTAAAATCCCCCTCCTCTATTTAGACCACGGTATAAAAACAAAACTAGCCCCTTCCTCCGGTCCAAGAGAATTTTGGGCATTAGCTGCCTCTCAGTTGCTGGTTAATGAAAGACTCTTTAACTTGTCTCAAAGTGTGGCGTTTCTCTATAACTCGCTTAGTTACAACAGTCAAACTAATAAAAATTGAAAGTAGAATGGTGTTTGTCAACAACTGGGGTAGTGGTAGAAGGGGAAGTTCTTGGTTAATGGGTTTGAGTTTTGAGTTTTACTTTTGCAAAATGTAAAAATTCTAAAGGTCTGTTGTATAATTTTTTTTTTTCATACTGACTCTTGCTGTGTCGCCCAGGCTGGAGTGCAGTAGCATGATATGGGCTCACTGCAACCTCCACCTCCCGGGTTCAAGAGATGAGATTCTCCTGCCTCAGCCTCTTGAGTAGCTGGGATTGCAGGCACCTGCCACCATGCCCAGCTAATTTTTGTATTTCATAACAATTTTAATACACTTTTTAGTAGTATTATACTACTAAACTATAAATTTCATGGTCAAATATATGTAATAACACTTTTTTTTTTTTTTTTTTTTTTTTTTTTTTTTTGAGACGGAGTCTCGCTCTGTCGCCCAGGCTGGAGTTCAGTGGCCGGATCTCAGCTCACTGCAAGCTCCGCCTCCCGGGTTCACGCCATTCTCCTGCCTCAGCCTCCCGAGTAGCTGGGACTACAGGCGCCCGCCACCTCGCCCGGCTAGTTTTTTGTATTTCTTAATAGAGACGGAGTTTCACCGTGTTAGCCAGGATGGTTTCGATCTCCTGACCTCGTGATCCGCCCGTCTCGGCCTCCCAAAGTGCTGGGATTACAGGCTTGAGCCACCGCGCCGCCACGTAATAACACTTTTAAAAGCATAATTATTAAAGGTATACAATTTTTAATAGGATTGACCTTGCATCTTCTTTGCTTTATGATTATGTAAAGTTTTATTTCCATTATCATGCCTCTTTCTTTCTTCCTTCCTTCCTTCCTTCCTTTCTTTCTTTCTTTTTCCTTCTTTCTTTCTTTCTTTCTAGATGGAGTCTCACTCTGTCCCCCAGGCTGAAGTGCAGGTGGCGTAATCTCGGCTCACTGGAACTTTTGCCTCCCAGGTTCAAGCAATTCTTCTGCCTCAAATTCCAAGTAGTTGGGACTACAGGCGCGTGCCACCATGCCCGGCTAATTTTTCTATTGTTAGTAAAGATAGGGTTTCACAATATTGGCCAGGCTGGTCTCGAACTCCTGACCTTGTGATCTACCCTCCTTGGCCTCCCAAAGTGCTAGGATTATAGGTGTGAGCCACCGCTCCCGGCCATTCTACCTTCTCTTTCTAATCCTACTGAGATTTTCTTAACTCGTTTCTATTCTTGTATAATGAATAAATTCAATGCATTTCTCTGAGATTTATTGTTAACAACGAAATTTTTACTTTTACTTTTTTTTTTTTTAGGTGAAAGCAAGTTTATTAGGAAAGTAAACAGACAAAATAATTGCTACTCTACAGGCCTACCTTTGATTTTTATACCTACAAGTTGTTTTTGAAAAGAGATCATTTGAGAAATACTAATAGTAATTGCCTGCTATGCAAGGCTGTGTAAAATCAGTACCCAAAATTACAATTCTTCTTCGAAGTAAAGCTCTAGGAGCCCCTATAATGCTTTCAGTCTAGTGCCAAATCTAAAATTCATTTTCTGCAAAGAACTGTTCCTTTCACTCAAAAACACAGATACCACACTGAGCAGGCTTGTCTGTACTTATTTGGGAACTGGTTTAGTCATTGTGCCCTAAGTACAATAATTCCTTTCTTTCTTCCTTCCTTCCTTCCTTCCTCCCTCCCTCCCTCTTTCCCTCCCTCTCTCCCTTCCCTCCCTCCCTCCCTCCCTCTCTCCTTAGCCACCGCACCCGGCTAAGATTTGTTTCTTGTTCATAGAATTGTTATACAGATTAACTGCATTTTTACTAGTTTTTAATCTTTATTCCAAAATCCAGGCTGGTGAAACAGCCTCTGTCTACATCTTTCTGATTTTCATGGCTTAGAGAAAAGAAGCGGTTGGTGGGGCACGGAGGCTCACGCGTGTAATCCCAGCACTTTGGGAGGCTGAGGCGGGCAGATGGTGAGATCAGGAGGTCGAGACCAGCCTGGCCAACATGGTGAAACCCCGTCTCTAGTAAAGATACAAAAAATTAGGCATGGTAGTCTAGGGTGCCTGTAGTCCCAGCTACTCGGAAGGCTGAGGCATGAGAATCGCTTGAACCCGGGAGATGGAGGTTGCAGTGAGGTGAGATGGCACCATTGCACTCGAGCCTGGGTGACAGGGTGAGACTCCATCTCAAAAAAAAAGCAGTCAACCACACATTGACTCTTAAAATTTATACTCAGAAGTGACACAAGTTACTTTAGTCTATTTTCACTGGCCAAATAAAGTTAAAAGGCCAAGTCTGATCTCTATGGGGTAGGAAAATATAATTCTCTTGGGAGGGTCATCAAATATCAGGAAACAATAATACAACTTACCACAAAACCTTCCTACTCAACTAAATATGAAATTACAATACATTCATTCATAAACAAATGAACTTTGAATTTAATACTATTTATTAGTAATAATATTTAATATCTATTGTTTGCTTATCTGCTAGAATCAATGATATGCATTTTATTTTTTACTTTTTTTAGATAGGGTCTCACTCTTTTATCCAGGCTGGAGGGCAGTGGTGTAATCACAGCTCATGGCAGTCTCAATCTCTTGCTGAAATGATCCTCCTACCTCAGCCTCCTGGGTAGCTGAGACTACAGGCATGCACCACTGTGCCTGGCTAATGTGTTTTCTGTTTTGTACAAATGGGGTGTAGCTATGTTGCCCAGGATGCTATCCAACTCCTTTGCCTCAGCAGTCTTCCTGTCTTGGCCTATCATAGTGCTGGCATAAGCTGCCGTGCCCAGCCAATGATAAATGTTTTTTAGTTAGTTTGTTTTTTGTTTTGTTTTGTTTTGTGATGGAGTCTCACTCTGTGGCCCAGGCTGGAGTTCAGTGGCATGATCTTGGCTCACTGCGACCTCTGCCTCCCAGGTTCAAGCAATTCTTCTGCCTCAGCCTCCCGAGTAGCTGGGACTACGGCACCTGCCACCATACCTGGCTAAGTTTTGTATTTTCAGTAGAGACCAGGTTTCACCATATTGGCCAGGCTGGTGTCGAACTCCTGTCTTCCAGTGGTCTGCCCGCCTTGGCCTCCCAAAGTGCTGGGATTACAGGCATGAGCCACTACACCTGGCCCATGCTAAGTATTTTACATGTGCTATTTCATTTAAATGTAAGAGGCTGGCATAGAATTATCCCTATTTTAAAGATGAAGCTAGTAAAATTTAGTGACGTTTTGAGTTGCATAAATAACATAAGTAATGAAGTAGAGCTGCCTCCAATCCTTAGTAAATTGCCATATGCACACTAATAGTGACAATGTGTCAGTTTATAAATGCACATGAAGTTGTACCCAAAGCTACTGATAATTTCTTTCTTTACTAATTTGGATTATCCTTGGAGCTGCCATGAATAAAATATCCATCTAGAGCCCACAAAAGAGCAGCACACCTGAGAATAAACATGAAAACAATGAAGCAGCCACTTTTAGTGAGCTTGGCAGAACCACGGGTTCAAACTCTATTGACCATACTTCTTTTTTTTTTTTTTTTTTTTTTTTTGAGATGGAGTCTCGCTCTTCCGCCCAGGCTGGAGTGCAGTGGCACGATCTCAGCTCACTGCAAGCTCCACCTCCTGGGTTCACGCCAGGAGGTTCTCCTGCCTCAGCCTCCCGAGTAGCTGGGACTACAGGCACCCGCCACCTCGCCCGGCTAGTTTTTGTATTTTTTAGTAGAGACGGGGTTTCACCGTGTTAGCCAGGATGGTCTCGATCTCCTGACCTCATGATCTGCCCGTCTCGGCCTCCCAAAGTGCTGGGATTACAGGCTTGAGCCACCGCGCCCGGCCTATTGACCATACTTCTAAACCATCCAGGGCTCCAGGACAACTAAAACTGTGGCTTCTAATAATGGAGAACCACCTATGACATTTAAGGTGTGACTTTTTAAAACTGAAAAGAACAAATATGATTACTGCTAACATTTTTATTTTGTTTATTTGAATTTGGGGATGAATAAGTAGATGCAAGAGAGGGGAATGACATGTCTTAATAGTCTCCTGAAGTAATAAATAATTTGATTTGGTCTATCAGAAGTCTATTGGCTACTACTAAACAAACCATAGTTATCCCAGGTTCAAGCAATTCTCCTGCCTCGGCTTCCTGAGTAGCTGGGATTAGAGGCATGAGCCACCACTCAAGGTTAATTTTTTTTTCTTTTTTTTTTTTGAGATGGAGCCTCACTCTCTAGCCCAAGCTGGAGTGCACTAGTGTGATCTTGGCTCACTGCAACCTCCACTTCCTGGGTTCAAGCGATTCTCCTGCCTCAGCCTCCTGAGTAGCTGGGACTACAGGTGCCAGGCTAATTTTCTGTATTTTTAGTAGAGACGGGGTTTCACCATGTTGGCCAGGATGGTCTTGATCTCCTGACCTCATGATCTGCCCACCTCGGCTGATGTGAGCCACGGCGCCCAGCAGGCTGGAGTGCAGTGGCGTGATCTCGGCTCACTGCAATCTGTGCCTCCTGCTTTCAAGCGATTCTCCTGACTCAGCCTCCCGAGTGGCTGGGATTACAGGTGCGCAACACCATGCCCAAATAATTTTTTTTTTTTTTTGTATTTTTAGTAGAGACGAGGTTTCACCATGATGGCCAGGATGGTCTTGATCACATGACCTCATGATCCGCCCACCTTGGCCTCCCAAAGTACTGTGATTACAGGTGAGCCACCATGCCCAGCCCAACAGCATCATTTTTATCTAAAGCTGTAATTTAGCAAATGCTGTAAGGTGAATAATTAAATATTATTTACTACAGACCCAAGCAGTCTACTATGGTTTTATTACCCTTTAATACAAATTTATTTCTTGAATTAAATAATTATTTCATTCTATTTTAGTTGTATTTTCTTTGTGTCTGTTGCTAAGTTTTGCTGAAATACTGCCATTTTACTTACACTTGTCCCACAAATAGCTTTTTATTTATTTAAAAAACTTCAAAAATCAAATATTATAAACATTACAGCTTGCATTGGTAGTCCCAGCTACTCAGCAGGCTGAGGAAGGAGAATCTCTTGAACCCGGACAGTGGAGGTTGCAGTGAGCTGAGATGGCGCCATTGCACTCCAGCCTGGGCAGCAAAAGTGAAGCTCCATCTCAAACTAAAAAAAAAACAGAAAAAGAAAAATGCAGAATTCAATATGCTAAAACAACTTTTTATATCAGATATATACATCATATTGATGGTTGTCTGATATGAATATTAAGTGTTCTGTATTAGATTTTGCAAAATATATACTTTTTTTGCACGAGTGATTAGCAAAAGCCCAACTATTCAAATGGCCATAAACATGATTTTTTCAAAAATAATATATGATTTTAAAAAGTTTGGGCCGGGCGTGGTGCCTCACACCTCTAATCCCAGCAAGTTTAGAGGCCGAGATGGGGTGATCACCTGAGGTCGGGAGTTCAAGACCGGCCTGGCCAACATGGTGAAGCCCTGTCTTTACTAAAAATACAAAAATTAGCCGGGCGCTGTAGCGTGCGCTTGTAATTGCAGCTACGCAGAAGACTGAGGCAGCAGAGTTGCTTGAACCCAGGAGGTGGAGGTTGCAGTGAGCCAAGATCGCACCATTGCACTCCAACCTGGGCAACACAGAGAGACTCGGTCTCAAAAAATAATACATAAATAAATAAATAAATAAATAGCGAGAGAAACATCGTCTCAAAAAAATAAAATTAGCGTTGTCTGCTTTTTTCTTCTTTGGCTCGTTTTTCGTTTGTTTGTTTGTTTTGAGATGGAATCTCTCTCTGTTACTCGGGCTGGAGTGCAGTGGCACAATCTCAGCTCACTGCAACCTCCACCTCCCAGGTTCAAGCAATTCTCCAGCCTTGGCCTCCCGAGTAGCTAGGATTACAGCCATGTGCCACCACGCCCGGCTAATTTTTGTATTTTTAGTAGAGACGGGGGTTTCACCATGTTGGCCAGGCTGGTCTTGAACTTCTGACCTTGTGATCCACCCGTCTCAGCCTCCCAAAGTGCTGGGATTACAGGCGTGAGCCACTACGCCCGGCCAACGGTTTTCCTTTTTATAGATGAGGGTTTGCTACATTGCCTAGGCTGTTCTCAAAGTCAGTGGCTCAAGTAATGAAACTACTGCCTCAGCCTCCCAAAATGCTCTCTGTAATATTTAATAATACTTATGAGTCAAGTGTGCTGGCTCATGCCTGTAATCTCAACACTTTTGGAGGCTGAGGGGAAAAAACTGAGTTCAGGAGATTAAGACGAGTCTTGGCAACATCGTGAAACTTCATCTCGACTAGAAATAAAAAAATAATAGGTGGACATGGTGACACATACCTATAGTACTAGCTACTTGAGAGGCTTATGTGGAAAGACCACTTGAGCCCTGGAGATTGAGGTTGCAGCGAGCTCTAATCGCACCACTGCACTCCAGCCTGGGCAACAGAGTGAGACTCTATCTCAAAAATAATACTTATAATGCATTTATATAATTTCGTTATTCACTGTATTGGATTAACTTATAAATAAAAAATACAATATAGTCAAAGGCTAAATCATCCCTTTCTAGTCTTTCTTTTGCCTTTCATCTTAGCTCTTCACTCCCAAAGCAACCCAGACTATAGGGCTAGATGTTGCCATGCTGCTGTTTATATTCTTTATCTGATACCATATTAGCTTTTCTGAACATATCTCTCCTATTAGAGAAGAATTTTGCTTTATATTTATGTGAGTAAAGAGACTATAAGGTTTGCTTCCTTACTACTTTTTCAATGATTAAAAACAAATCCTGGGCCAGGCGCAGTGGCTCACACCTGTAGTCCCGGTATTTTGGGAGGCCAAGGTGAGTGGATCACCTGAGATCAGGAGGTAGAGACCAGCCTTGCCAACATTGTGAAACCCCTACTAGGCAGGAGAATTGGTTGAACCCGGGAGGCGGAGGTTACAGTGAGCCCAGATCGTATCATTGCGCTCCAGCCTGGGTGACAAGAGCGAGACTCTGTCTCAAAAACAAACAAATAAACAAACAAGCAAAATCTTGGCTGCTGGCAACCAGGCACAGCCAAGTAAGGTGAGGGCAGAAGGCAGAAACTTGCAATCCATGGTGCATCAGCTTTTATAACATATTTTTTCTCCCCAATTACATAGAAAATATCCTGTGTTTGATCTTATGCATCTTTGAATCCAAACATCTCATTTTTTGCCTTATACATATTATAAACTTATTCACAATTTATCATACATAATCAATCTATTGGAAAATATTCAAAACAAATGCATTCTCTTCACGGAACCAAGTAGTATACCTGAATTAAAATTTGTATTGAGAATTATTAGTATAATGATTTTTAAAAAACATTTATTAAGTACTTTCAGATGTTTAGCACTTGGAAAATATTATAAAAACCTTTTCAAAATTAACCTGGAACTCCAAAAGACACGTATGGTCCAAACAGTTCTTTTCTTCCCAACACGGAGGAATGGCATACAAGGCTGTCTCCAAGAGGTCACATCTCTTCCAGACCTTAATGAACCCTAAAAATAATTTTTCATGTGCAGTGATTAGCAAGCAATCAAAGATGACAAAGCTCACAATAAATAAGAAAGTGTGAAATACACCAAAGGGGGAAAAAAAAAAAAACTGAAGCAAATTTGCAAAGACATCTAATATTAGAATTATCGCATACAAAAATATTAAAAACAACTATGCCTACCATATTAAAAGAAGATAAAGTATTGGCAGGAAAAAATATTAAAAGTTTTAAAAATAACTAAATTGTGGCTGGGGTGCGGTGGCTCACGCCTGTAATTCCAGCACTGTAGTAGGCTGAGGCAGGTGGATCACCTGAGGTCGGGGTTCAAAACCAGCCTGGCCAACATGTTAAAACCCATCCCAGACTGGGCACGGTGGCTCACACCTGTAATCCCAGCACTTTGGGAGGCCGAAGCGGGTGGATCACGAGGTCAGGAGATCGAGACCATCCTGGCTAACACGGTGAAACCCCATCTCTACTAAAAATACAAAAAATAAAATTAGCCGGGTGTGGTGGCGGGTGCCTGTAGTCCCAGCTACTCGGGAAGCTGAGGCAGGAGAATTGCTTGAACCTGGGAGGCAGAGGTTGCAGTGAACTGAGACTGTGCCACTGCACTACAGCCTGGGGAACAAGAGCGAAACTCCATCTCAAATAAAATAAAATGACTAAGTTGCAGAATGAATAATACAATAACTAAAATGAAAAACTCACTAGTCACATTTGAACTTATGTGCACAAGACAGAACCAGTAAACTAGATGCTAGATCAGAAGAAATTAACACAGAGGCAACAAATGTCAGTCTCAGAAAACTTTTCTGGTAAGTTTTCCAGACATTCAAAATTTAAAACTGAAAAGCATAATATTGATATTATTTAGCCTCTTCCAAAAAATAAAGTAAAAAACCTGCGCAACTTAATTCCTGAGTTAATACCAAAGCTTGACAGAAACAAAACGAGAGCAACTATAGACAACCTCATTAAGACAAAGAGAAAAATGTTAAAGTAATTGCTAACAAACTAAATTTTGCTCTGTAAAAAATAAATAAAACCATAAGTAAGTTAATCTCAGAAGTACAGGATAAGTTGAAATTGTAAAATCTACGTGTATATATCATAGGCACAGAAAAAGAGCTTGGTAAAAACTTTTTAGCAAACTAGAAATAAAAGAAAATTTCATTTTATTTTCTAAACATACAAGGTACCTAAAATAAACTACAGCAAAAGTAAATGTACAACTATTGAAAGCTTGTCTTTTGATGTCATAAACATGATAATGATGCTGCTGTCAACATTTTTATTAAAAATTGCATTTATGGCTCCAGCCAACAGATTAAAATGAGAAATTAGTATTACAATTACATTGGCAAAGCAGAACTAATCAATAAACTAGTACCTGAACAACTGGTTCTAGCTAGGTAGATTGAATCTCTGCAAAGCAACTCACACAAAAACTGTTCGCATAGATCGAGGATTTAAAACTTAGGAGAAAATAGAGGATAACATTGTTTTTATTAAGCTAGGAGACCACCCCTCATATCATCTTATGCCTAATTTTTGCCTCCAAAGAAAGAAGAAGTAAAAACTAAAAGGCAGAAATAAAATCCACTGGCAGACAGCCCAGTGCCACACCCTGGGCCTGGTAGTTAAAGATCGACCCCTGGCCTAACAGGTTATGTTATCTATAGATTCCAGACATTCTATGGAAAGGCTTTGTGAAAATCCCCGTCCTGTTCTGTTCCGTTCTGATTACCAGTGCATGCAGCCCCCAGTCATGTATCCCCTGCTTGCTCAAATCAATCACAACCCCCTCACGCAGACCCCCTTAGAGTTGTAAGCTCTTAAAAGGGACAGGAATTGCTCACTCGGGGAGCTCGGTTTTTGGAGACATGAGTCTTGCTGAAGCTCCTGGCTAAATAAAGCCCTTCCTTCTTTAACTCAGTGTCTGAGGGGTTTTGTCTGCTGTCTGCAGCTTGTCCTGCTACCATCATAACCGTGGGGTAAAAAGACTTATTAAACATATAGAAATGGTGCATAGGCTGGGCGCAGTTGCTCATGCCCGTAATATCAGCACTTTGAGCTCCAGGTGGGTGGATTACTTCTGGTCAGAAGTTCAAGACCAGCCAGGCCAAAATGGTGAAACCCTATCTCTACTAAAAACACAAAAATTAGCAAAGTGTGGTGGCACATGCCTGTAGTCTCAGCTACTACTCAGAAGGCTGAGACATGAGCATCACTTGAACGGGGAAAGCAGAGGTTGCAGTGAGCTGAGATTGTGCCATTGCACTCCACCCTAGGTGACAGAGTGAGACTTCATCGCAAAAAAAAAAAAAAAAAAAAAAAAGCATGAAAATATTTATAAATTAGACTATATCAATTTTAAGACTGTTTAATTATCAAAATCTTATTAAAACATGTTTTAGTAAAGATGGTGGAAAGGCAAACCATAACTAGGAGAAAATGTTTTAAAAACACATATTACAGGCCAGGTGCGGTGGCTCACACCTGTAATCCCAGCACTTGGGGAGGCCGAGGCAGGCGGATCACAAGGTCAGGAGGTCAAGACCAGCCTGGCCAATATGGTGAAACCCCGTCTCTACTAAAAATACAAAAACTTAGCAGGCGTGGTAGTGGGAGCCTGTAGTCCCAGCTACTTGGGAGGTTGAGGCAGGAGAATCACTTGAACCTCGGAAGCGGAGATTGCAGTGAGCTAAGATCATGCCACTGCACTCCGGCCTGAGCGACAGAGCAAGACTCCATCTAAAAAAAAGTTGCAAAATATCAGCATTTAGAAAATATACGTTACAGAAAATGTATGCATAAACAAGGAAATGACAAACATTTAAAATAGGACAGATGGCAAATCTTAAAACAAGAACTTATAAAAATTGCTAACTCTATTAGTAAGCAAGTAAATGCTAATTCAAACTACAAATGATACACCTTTCTAATTCACCATTTTTTGTCAAATAATTATGTCTAGTAGTTTCAGGAGATGATAAAAATATGAAGTAATTCAAATATCCACTGGCAATAGACTTGGTTTATAAATTGATGTGTGTTTGCACTATGCAGCAGTAAAAATAGAGAACTAAAGGCTGGGCACCGTGGCTCACGCCTGTAATCCCAGTACTTTGGGAGACCAAGGCAGGCAGATCTCGGGATCAAGAGATGGAGACCATCCTGGCCAACATGATGAAACCTCGTCTCTGATAAAAATACAAAACTTAGCCGAGAGTGGTGGCATGCACCTGTAGTCCCAGCTACTTGGGAGTCTGAGGCAGGAGAATCTCTTAAACCCGGGAGGTGAAGGTTGCAGTCAGCGGAGATCACCACTGCACTCCAGTCTGGGCAACAGAGTGACACTCCGTCTCAAAAAGAAAGAAAAAAAAAAAAAAAAGAAACTATAGCTATGCAAAGCAACATGAAAAAATAGAAAACAACATAAGCAAGTCGCAGATGAAAACTTATGCAGAATATATACAGGCAAAAAATAGGCAACACTGAAATGTATATGTTTATACATAAAATTGCATAAAGTAAATGATAACAGAGGCTGGGCACAGTGGTTCACGCCTGTAATCCCAGCACTTTGGGAGCCCGAGGCGGGCGGATCACCAGGTCAGGAGATCAAGACCACCCTGGCCAATACGGTAAAACCCCATCTCTACTAAAAATACAAAAACCATTAGCCGGGCGTGGTGGCACGCGCCTGTAATCCCAGCTACTCAGGAGGCTGAGGAAGGAGAATGGCTTGAACCCAGGAGGCGGAGGTTGCAGTGAGCCGAGATTGCGCCACTGCACTCCAGCCTGGGAGATTCAAAGCGAGAGTTTGTCTCAAAAAAAAAGAAAGAAAGAAAGAAAGAAAGAAAGAAAGAAAGAAAGAAAAAACAAAAAAGAAAGAAAGAAAGAAAGAAAAGTAGAAAGAAAGAAAGAAGAAAGAAAAAAAGGAAAGAAAGAAAATGATAACACAAAATTCAGGTAGTGGTCAAATTGGGGTAGGAGGTTAATGGAAGACTTTAGAGGTATTGACTTTACAGGAGTGTGTGAGGATCTCTCTTTTTTTTTTTTTTTTTTTTTTTTTTTTTTTTTTTTTTTTTTTTAGACGAGCTCAGTTGCCCAGGCTGGAGTGCAGTGGCATGATCTCGGCTCACTGCAAGCTCCGCCTCCCGGGTTCACGCCATTCTCCTGACTCAGCCTCCCGAGTAGCTGGGACTACAGGCGCCTCCCACCACGCCCGGCTAATTTTTTGTATTTTTAGTAGAGACGGGGTTTCACCGTGTTAGGCAGGATGGTCTCGATCTCCTGACCTCGTGATCCACCCGCCTCGGCCTCCCAAAGTGCTGGGATTGCAGGCGTGAGCCACCGCGCCCGGCCTGTGTGAGGATTTTATGTAGCAAGACTGAAAGTTTTAAAAGAGTAAAGAGCAATACTTTTATTTTTTCATTTTATTTCCTAAGGCTAGCAAAAAGTATGGCACAAAGTGTGTGCTCCACAAACATTTCCAGGTTAAATGAATGAATACATCCCCTTTGTATACTGTCAAGCTATGCAAACCAAGACTTTATTATTATTAGTTACTATAGATTAGTTAATAGAATCAAATGAAAGGTAATAAACTGTGGGATTCAGAAAGAACTACTGAAAGTTCAATGTTACCCCAGCATTCTTAGGTAAAATAAATTAAAATTTTTAGTTTGTAAATTTGTGACCATTACAATTACATTTAATTTGCCACATATAGATGGAACATGAAATCTTACTTCAGGCTAGCATAATTTGAGATGAAAAGGCAAAAAGGAAAAAATAAAAAAATTAAAAAAACTTGATTGAGTCAAATCTGCAAGTTCTACTTTATACTTGGAAAAAAAAAAAAAAAAAAGTCTCCTTCTCTCCTGACCCAGAGTGAGGCTGGCTGGGGAGCCTGGGTCCCTCTGTCCTTCCCGCGGTGGCAGTGGCTGATCTCTGCTCAGGCGTGAGAGGCGCCGCCCTGCGCTAGGCCGGAGGCTGCCCGGCCCGGCCCCTCCTCACTCCCTTGGACTCTTCACGGTGTCTCCGGACCCCTGCACAATCCTGAGCATCCCTCTGATGGAAGCCGAGGCGGCAACAGGAAGCTGGTGGAAGGAACTGGCTCCGCAGGCAGCGAGGTCTCGCCCAGGAAATGCTCTGTTGGCCTCGGATTTCTGCGCACGCAACTGGGCCCAGACCCAGGGTTGGAGCCAAGGCGTCGTCCCTCTTGGGCTGGGCGACCCTGGGCGTTGGCGATCCGGCTGCAGCTGCGTTTCCTTCTGTGCTCTGCTGGATCAAGGCTGGAGGAAGGCTCGATCGAAGCCGGAGGCCAGAAGTGCAGGAGCCGCCTCGCAGGAGGGAGGAGGCGGTAGCCATGATCTCTGAAAACTGGGCGCTGTAAACAAATTTCAGACGCCAGGAACAGAAGACCCGGGAGAAACTGCCCTAGAGCTTGAGCCAAATGGACGGACTGTTGGGGTTGCTGAGGGCGAAGCTGCCCAAACTCCTCAAAGTGGAGCAGCAAAGCAACCACCAGAGATGGACAAGAAAAAAGGAAAAGTCAAAGAAAATTAGCAGAAATCAAAGGCAGATGCTTAAAGCCGTGCAAAACTGTTCACGCCACTATGGAAACGGAGTTGATGAAGGAGTCTGAGAAACGAATCTTTTTTTTTTTGAGACAGAGTCTCACCTGTCACCCAGGCTGGAGTGCAATGGCGTGGTCTCAGCTCACTGCAACCTCCGTCTCCCGGGTTCAAGTGATTCTCCAGCCTCAGCCTCCAGAGTAGCTGGGATTACAGGCGTGTACCACCGTGTCCCGCTAATTTTTGTATTTTTAGTAGAGACGGGGATTCACCATGTTGGCCAGGCTGGTCTCCAACTCCTGACTTCGTGATCCACCCGCCTCCGCCTCCCAAAGTGCTGGGATATCAGGCATGAGCCTCCGGGCCCGGCCTACAAATCTGTCACAGAAGGGACAGCAGTGACCACGGCAAGGTGCTGACGACTCTGGTCCACTGGATCCCACCATTCCTAGGACAGTAAATACCATCACAGTCACCACCCAGCAAGATACAACCGCATCATTTTCTGTTTTGTTTTTCAAAATGAATAAAGGTGATCTTCATCATAAGTGGAAATAAAAAGTCATTTATCATCTTTTTATACTAAATTGTCACGGTTTAGTTTACATTTTCTTAAGTTCTTACAATTTTAAAAGGGCAGTTGACACTTGTATGGCTTATAAAGTTTTTGATAGTCTTACATTACTTGAATTATTCAAAGTGCAGTATACTTTTAATTAAAAAGAGTAAACTGTATGTCTTTGTTTTATATATTTAAGGCTTACTCACAAATAATGCTCCTGCTTTTTATTTGAAAACTTCAAAGTTTGATTTTCCATCTGTGCATATACAGAACAGTGTATCGTGCTGATGGGTTTTTTTTTGTTTTTTAAGTGACAGCCAGTTTCTGTTTGTCTGAATGTATTTTGGACTTTTGTATGTTAAATATAACATTAAAAAGACACTTCTTCATGTTTTAGGTAATATAAGATTGGCGTACGCAAACAAACTTTACAAATTTCTGTAGGGTTTAGCAAACGATGTGTGTAATATGACAATACCTATATTTTGATTTCTAATTTTTTTAAGAAAAGATTAGTTTTTTAAAGAAATGCCTCCACAAATTCAGTCTTATTTTATAAAATGGTAAAATAGTAAAGAAATGGGTGGTTTTTCATGCTATATGAATACTGGGACTTAAATAAAATACCAAATGTTTTAATCAAAATTATTTAGACAGCAGATTTAAATAATTTATTGATTTAAAACTACAGTGATACACATTCACTAATATTTTATAAATCAAACCTATTGGTATTAGGTTTTACTTAGTAGTAATGTACATATGAGATCAAATATCTTTTCAAAATGAACATTTTTCATCAATAATTTGGTGTGTTTTTTTGTTTTTGAGACCAAGTTTCGCTCTTGTTGCCCAGTCTGGAGTGCAATAGCGCGATCTCGGCTCACCGCAACCTCCACCTCCTAGGTTCAAGCAATTCTCCTCCCTCAACCTCCTGAGTAGACGAGATTACAGGCATGTGCCACCAGGACCGGCTAATTTTATTTTTTCTTTTTTTCTTTTTTTTTGTATTTTTACTAGAGACAGGGTTTCTCCATGTTGGTCAGGCTGGTCTCCAACTCCCCACCTCAGGTGATCCCCCAACTCAGTCTCCCAAAGTGCTGGAATTATAGGTGTGAGCCACTGCGCCTGGCCCAGTTTGATGTTTTCAAGTAGGAAGAAGTCTTGCTTTAATCAAATATTTTGGAAAATAGTTGACTAACTTTATATTCTTTTGTGTATGGTGTGTTAAAAATGTTCTAGTGTGACCTAATATTGATTGATGACGGGTAAGCAAAGTTTTCGAAAATCTTATAGGCCTATTAAATTGTTGAAGTTGTTTTTTTTTTTTTTTTTTTTTTTTTTGAGATTAGTCTCACTCTTTTCCCCCAGGCTAGAGTGCAATGGCACGATCTCAGCTCACTGCAACCTCCGCCTCCCAGGTTCAAGCGATTCTCCTGCCTCAGGCTCCCAAGCAGCTGGGATTACAGGTGCCTGCCACCACACCTGGCTAATTTTTGTATTTTTAGTAGAGATGGGGTTTCACCATGTTGGCCAGGCTGGTCTCGAACTCCTGACCTCAGGTGATTCGCCCACCTCAGCCTCCCAAAGTGCTGGGATTACAGGCGTGAGCCACCGCGCCCAGCCAAGATGTTTTTAATTTAAAAATTTGGTCTTTCAATATTGTTTGCAGAAATTTAGTTCTGGTCTAAACTGCTAAACATGTTAATCAGTGCCAGGTGCCAGATCCCAATTCATTTTTAGTGTGCCTGTATGTCTTTTTCCATATTCTTTAAATTAAATTTATATTACTTATTTGTTTTGTTGTTGTTATTGTTGTTGTTGTTGTTGTTGAGACAGAGTATCGCTCTTTCACCCAGGCTGGAGTGCAGTGGCATGGTCTCAGCTTACTGCAACCTCCGCCTCCCGGATTCAAGTGACTCTCCTGCCTCAGCCTCCGGAGTAGCTGGGATTACAGGCATGCGCCACCACACCCAGCTAATTTTTATATTTTTAGTAGAGATGGGTTTTCACGATGTTAGCCTGGCTGGTCTTGAACTCCTGACCTCAGGTGATCCTCATACCTAGGCATCCCAAAGTGCTGGGATTACCTGCATTAGCCCTAGCGCCCGGGCTCTATTACTTATTTGAATGATATATAATACAGTTTATATATTTAAAGTAAAATCACCAGGTAAAATGAGCTCTGACTTGATATAAAGAAGCTGTTACCAAGTTACATATACAGATGGATGTGGCTCAACAAGATTTTAGACAAAAAAAATTGAATGGAACTAACATGTGTTTCTATGACAGCCTCTAATGAGTTTATAAATAAATCCAGATTTCAGCACATTTATCCAGTTGCTTCTAGTGCCTCTAAAGGTTGTATATCAAGAATTTTTATGCTTTTGTCTGAGAAAACAGAATCTGCTGTTACTTAAGAAATCAACCGAAAAGCATTTTATAACCTTGCACCACATAAGAAAAAACTAGTATGTAGCACAAATAAATGCAAGCAAAATCACCTAGAAAATGGTAATCCTTTCAATATTTAAGTATTTGAACTTTTGTTTTAAAAATGTTGTAAAATGAAGCGTTTGGTAAGCTTTGTGTAGCATACAGTAGAAAATAAATCTTTAAACCGGGTGCAGTGGCTCACACCTGTAATCCCAACACTTTGGGAGGCTGAGGCAGGGGGATCACCTGAGGTCAGGAGTTCAAGATCAGCCTGGCCAACATGGCGTAACTCCATCTCTACTAAAAAATCCAAAAATTAGTTGGGCATTGTGGCGGGCACCTGTAATCCCAGCTACTCGGGAGGCTGAGGCAGGGAGAATTGCTTGAATGCTTGAACCCAGGAGTCGGAAGTTGCAGTGAGCCGAGATCATGCCACTGCACTACAGCCTGGGTGACAGACACATCGAGACTCCGTCTCGGGGAAGAAAAAATAAATAAAATAAAATATAAAATAAAATAAAAATCTTTGGCGGGGCGTGGTGGCTCATGCCTGTAATCCCAGCACTTTGGGAGACCGAGGCGGGCCAATCACCTGAGGTCGGGAGTTCGAGACCAGCCTGAGCAACATGGAGAAACCCCGTCTCTACTAAAAATACAAAATTAGCCCGGCGTGGTGGCACATGCCTGTAATCCCAGCTACTAGGGAGGCTGAGGCAGGAGAATCGCTTGAATCTGGGAGGCAGAGGTTGCAGTGAGCCGAGATCGCGCCATTGCACTCCAGCCTGGGCAACAAGAGCAAAACCCCGCCTCAAAAGTAAATAAATAAATAAATAAATAAATAAAATCTTTAAAAATGAAAACGGGCTGGGTGCAGTGGCTCGTGCCTGTAATCCTAGCACTTTAGGAGGCCGAGGCGGGCAGATCACCTGAGGTCAGGAGCTCGAGGTCAGCCTGGCCAACATGGTGAAACCCCATCTCTACTAAAAATACAAAAATTAGCAGGACACGGTGGTGCACGCCTGTAATCCCAGCTACTCGGGAGGCTGAGGCTGGAGAATCACTTGAACCCGGGAGACGGAGGTTGCAGTGAGACAAGATCCGCCATTGCACTCCAGCCTTGGCGACAGAGCGAGACTCCACTCCACCCCCACAAAAAGAAAACCTACTCAAAAAAAACAAAAACAAAAACAAAAACAAAAACAAAAACAAAAACTAACATCCACCAGTGCATACATATTGTTCTTTGTGTTGGGAGAGTCTAAAGCAGAATATTTGGTGAACTTGATACAGTTATTTTTGCCATATTGGCATGCTGATTAAATCATTCATATTTAATGTGAGTGAAACATTTTCACATCTTAAAAACACTGCTTTGTATTATGAATAATAAAGGTGAAGTATTTATCCTCAAGAGGATTCTGACTCTCAACCCAACATATATGGCAACTCATTTCTCTGCTTCCTCCAAACTGAGGCCTCATGAAGGCTCAAATATGGAGTGAGAAGGACTCAACAACAGAGCATGCAAAACAAAAAGGATGAGGTAGGATGGTCAGATCTAGGGCTCAGGAATTGCCTGGGGGATGCCAATATAATGCTTGCAGCTATAAAGCTTACTGGGTAGAAATAAACATAAAAAGTTGAAAACACCATGGCTTGAATTTGGTAAAAAAAAAAAAACAGTCTCTGGAATTGTAGCAGTTGTGCCAAAATAATTGAGCAAGAATGACATGTATCTAAGGATTATTAAGGGGAATGTTTACAAGCACACAAAAATTTGTTCCAAATCTTATTACAGTAGTAATATTATTTTCTGTAATGACAGTTTCCCCAAGCTAAAGATGCCATAGAGAAACTAAGGCAAGTGCCTAATATGTTATAGGCAGTTAGTTTCAAAATTTAACAAACTTACAATGATTTTATGAATTCAATTGAACTCTGTATAAATTTCACGAAATTTATACGTATAAATTTCACTAAAAGGCACTATCTAGTAGCTATTTCTCTCAGTTTTTCTGGAATTTTTCTGTTGCTAGATTCCAAGTCAACCTTACTTGAATCCCAGTCATTTCTAAAGCCTCAGATGTAAGAATAGAAAAACAGCAGAAATGAAGCCAAGTTACTGCAAACAGTCCACGTCTAATACATTTGGTTTCCCACACGAACCAAAAACCCACACAAGGTAAACAACAGTGGATTTAAAATTCAACCTAAATTCAACAATAGCAATCACAGCCATACATAAAAATTAGCAAATCACATTAAAACAGCCCTGGGGGAAATAGTACTTTTTATTAATGATGAAGATTGAAGCTCCAAGGATGTAAAATAATTTCTACTAGGCACACAGCTAATGACCCAAACCAGGCTCATATATGTTTGATATTAAAATTTTTAATTCTCACTGTTGACAATGTTGACAAAACTGTTCATAGTTTCAGTGTTGGTGCTTGGGAATAAATCACAACAAGTACTATTGAGGGAGGATGGGTAGTCAAGAAAGTGACCATGTCCTTGGGATGCAGCAACCATGGCGATTGCATGGTGACTGCATACTATCAACACAATAAACCCAATGTTTGCTTTGTATTCCAGCTCATTCAAGCAAAGCTCTCTCCAATAGGAAAATTTTCCTGTAAAGAGCATGCACATTTTTATTTTACCTGTCCTCAGACTGACCTGACCTCTTAACTCATTATCAATATTTTACTATTGATTATCATTATCAATATTGAACTCATTATCAATATTTAACCACGCCCATGGGTAGAGATTTAAAATGTCATTGAGACATGTGACATATGAAGAAGCATGTACAGCCACTGTGTATGTGCACCAACAGGAAGACCCAGAACATGCTTACTAGTAGTAACACCTCTCCCTACCTCCTTATAATTGTGTAAGGCTCCGGTAAGTGGAGTCTCCCTAGTTCCTTTCTTTCCTGTCTTTCTTACAGCCTGTCTTCAATCCCTTTCTCTCAGGGTGTACTGGCCATTCTGCATCTTTTTTCTTTTCTTTTTTTTTTTTTTTTTTTGAGACGGAGTCTCGCTCTGCCGCCCAGGCTGGAGTGCAGTGGCCGGATCTCAGCTCACTGCAAGCTCCGCCTCCCGGGTTCACGCCATTCTCCTGCCTCAGCCTCCCCAGTAGCTGGGACTACAGGCGCCCGCCGCCTCGCCCGGCTAGTTTTTTTTTTTGTATTTTTTAGTAGAGACGGGGTTTCACCGTGTTAGCCAGGATGGTCTCGATCTCCTGACCTCGTGATCCGCCCGTCTCGGCCTCCCAAAGTGCTGGGATTACAGGCCTGAGCCACCGCGCCCGGCCCATCTTTTTTCTTTTTTTGAGGCAGCCTCACACTCTGTCCTAGGCTGGAGTGCAGTGGTGTGAACTCGGCTCACTGCAACCTCCACCTCCCGGGTTCAAGCGATTCTCCTGCCTCAGCTTCCTGGGTACTTGGGACTACAGGCGTGTGCCACCACGTCAGGCCAATTTTTTTTATTTTCAGTAAAGACAGGGTTTCACCATGTTAGCCAGGCTGGTCCTGAACTCCTGACCTCAAGCAATCTGCCCGCCTCGCCCTCCCAAAGTGCTGGGATTACAGGTGTGAGCCACCACACCGAGCCTGCACCTAACTTTTAAGTCTTTCCCTTTTGCAATAAATTACCCTATGCTGCATCTCCTTTGTTGTGTGGCTCATGTTTGTTTGTTTTTTTAACTTAGAAGAGAAAAACTGAGGTCTCACAACAGCCACTAACACTATTGCACTGTTTTGTATTTTTTATTATAAACATTTTATTCTCTGATACATCAATATTCACATTTCAAACAGCCAACTTATATTGAAGTCTACTATATAACAATACTAAATTGAAAATTTAAATGATCAGGCCGGGCGCGGTGGCTCACGCCTGTAATCCCAGCACTTTGGAAGGCCCAGGTGGGCGGATCACGAGATCAGGAGATCGAGACCATCCTGGCTAACACGGTGAAACTCCACCTCTACTAAAAATACAAAAAATTAGCCGGGCATGGTGGCGGGCGCCTGTAGTCCCAGCTACTCAGGACGCTGAGGCAGGAGAATGGCGTGAACCCGGGAGGCGGAGCTTGCAGTGAGCCGAGATGGCACCACTGCACTCCAGCCTGGGCGACACAGCAAGACTCCACCTCAAAAAAAAAAAAAAAAAAAAAAAGAAAATGTAAATGATCACAAAATGATTTGTGATAAAAGCATGTATGTTATTACAAATTTCGACTTTATCACACTATTCAGTTTCTTAAAACAATTTCCAACACAAATAATCAAATTTAATATTTAATGATTAGGATTCAATTCCAAAATTATTTAAATTCATTTATTGTTATATGTACTTTTGACAAAATTGGATTTGAAAACTAAGAAAAAACTAAAGCATGTTCTTGTTTTTGTTTTGTTTTTTTGTTTTTGTTTTTGAAACAGAGTCTCCCTCTGTTGCTCAGACTGGAGTGCAGTGGGATAATCTTGGCTCACTGCAACATCTGCCTCCCAGGTTCAAGCGATTCTCCTGCTTCAGCCTCCTGAGTAGCTGGAATTACAGGCAGATGTCACCATGCCTGGCTGATTTTTGTATTTTTAGTAGAGACGGGGTTTCACCACGTTGACCAGGCTGGTCTCAAACTCCTGACCTCATGTTTCACCCACCTCGGCCTCCTAAGGTGCTGGGATTACAAGTGTAAGCCACCGCGCCCTGCTAAAGCATGTTTTTAAAGGTTCAAGGGACTTAAGCTTAGAAGCACAAATGCTCTGTAGTAAAATAAAGCCTCTTTTTATCAATATTTTAAGTTTTATGTCTGAGCACTTATGCATCAATAACAGGACTCTGGATGATGTTGAGGGAATATTTAAATGGATAAAATAGAAAGTGATCATCGGATAAAATAGAAAGTGATCATCAGAGTCTAATAAGTGATGGATACAGCAACATAATACTTGACAAAACCATTCAGGGTGTGTTTGACAAACAAGAAGGTTACATAGGAACTGCACTGCATGATTAATGTAGTGTTTTCTCTCTAACTTTAGTCTTTATTCTCAATCTTAGAAATATCACATACTCACATACACAGAATAATTAACTTTTTTTCCTGGAAGGCAGTGTTTCATCTTTTATTATGTTTCACAATGCTGTAATGATGTTGTTGAAGTACACTCTCTTTCATCAGAAGATTACCTGTGTGAATTTGAATAGATTGACCCTGGAGAGGACCAGCTCTGCACACTCACTTGAACCGTCTTGCTTTCCAGGCAGTTAAAATGCCTTTGAAGAGTGAAAATATGCTGACTGCTGATTATGTAGAAAATTTTACATTAAAAACCTTGTCAATTGTTTGAAAATTACATTGCATTGTCTACGACTTTTAAAATGTAAAATGCATAAAATAAATACTGCACAACACGAGCCGGGCGCGGTGGCTCAAGCCTGTAATCCCAGCACTTTGGGAGGCCGAGACGGGCGGATCACGAGGTCAGGAGATCGAGACCATCCTGGCTGACACGGTGAAACCCCGTCTCTACTTTAAAAATACAAAAAATTAGCCGGGCGAGGTGGCGGCGCCTGTAGTCCCAGCTACTCGGGAGGCTGAGGCAGGAGAATGGCGTGAACCCGGGAGGCGGAGCTTGCAGTGAGCTGAGATCCGGCCACTGCACTCCAGCCTGGGCGGCAGAGCGAGACTCCGTCTCAAAAAAAAAAAAAAAAAAAAAAAAAAAAACTGCACAACAAAATAGAAATGATGGAGTTGGCCACAAAGGACAGCCAAATCTGTATATAGCAATGTAGAAAAGTATGTATCTACTGTCGGAGTGAGGTAACTTGAAGTATTTGAGAGATGTTCTCTAAGAATCTAAAATTACTTTTAGTTTCAGTGTCTGTTTTTTAAGCATTTTTAATTTTCTAAAAATGTTTAAATGTGTCCATCATTTTATTCCTAGAAATACAAATGGTAGGAAAAAAGAGGTATAAAAACAAATGAAATAGAAGGAAGAAAGTGGATTACTCACAATAGCTAAGGTATAGAATCAACCTAAGTGTCCATCAACAGGTGAATGAATAAAGAAATTGTAGTATATTTACAGAATGGAATGATATCCATTTCTTTAAATTAGAAAGTCTTGTTATTTGCAACAACATTGATAAACCTAGAGAACATTATGCCAAGGAAAATAAGCCAGCACAGAATAAAAGTATATCACATGATCTCATTTCTATGTAGAGTGTAAAAAAGTTTAAATACACAGAAGCAGAAAGTAGAATGATAATTGCCTGGGGCTGGAGGAGATGTTGATAAAAAATAATAGGTCCTGTCTACATCTCTTAAGTTAACAAATAAGTTATTCTCCTCTCAAATTGGATTAACCAGGGAATTGAATCATACACTGAAGAATCAATACTGAAGAAATAACACATTTGTTATAGCAATGATGGTTGTATACCGAAATTTCAGAGGCTTAGCAAAATATATTCTCTGCTTAGATCACCATGCCCTGTCGGTTTTCTTTTTCTGGTTAAGAGGACGTCTTCATGATCTTTCAGGGATCATATTTTCTTTCATCTTCAATCTGTATTCTCCTTTCTTCAGCGAATGGATGAAAAAAACAATGCAGAGAAGACACATTGGCATCTTACCCACACATCACTTTTACTCACTATTAGGCAAAGAGGGTAAGCAAAATAGGTATATGCATGAATAAAACGCTTGTGGTAAAATAATAATTTTGCTGATTCCTGTAGAGCTCAGGTTATAAACCAAAAGCTAGCAAATATACAGCAGAAAATAATATTATTTGAAATAAGAATATTGTGAATGAAGTTATTCTGTCAATAGAAGCAAAAAAATTATAACCTTATCCTAATAGTCTCTATATTTGTACATCAAATTCTTTTTATTAAAAATTGTATTTCATATAAATATGCAACTTATATCACCTTTTTTAACCATTTCAATGTCTTCTCCACTCTGTATTAGTGGAAAACAAGCCAGCTGGTCCCGGGAATGATAAAGAGCACTTGTTTGGGTGATACTCCTGTGCCAAACACCGTTATTTGGTCCAAAGTACTGGTTTTCTATTTTTCTCTACATTTAGTAATAAAATAAAATTCTTAGCTAAGAAGACTTGATCTCATTCAAATATGTTTTATGAAATATGGCTGACATTTAAGAGTCTCTGACTTATCTTGAATATTGACTTTTTTATGAATTCAAATTGAGTTCAAAACTATAAATAATCTTTTACTAAAAGCATTTGTAGAGTAAGATTCATAAAATTTCTTTATAATATAAAAGGAATATGTTAACCATGCTTCCAGTAATCACTCTGACCACAGCATTCTCAGTTTCCAGTATTTACCCTGAGTCACTCAGGGGAAATTGGTATTTGTAAACAGGCAGAGGAAGGTGCTGCTGAGTGGAGGTGTACCACACTGCACATCAGTGCTTTCCACATGCACCTATTAGGCTCTTAATTTAATTGGACTGTCATTTCTATAGCTAGATACCTACTCAACCTAATCATACTATTTTTTAGCAGCTAATGATATCTGTTACCCATTAGTCCTATACAATTATTTGACTGGCTGAAAAATATTTTGTTAATTTACTTGAAATTGAGAGACTAGATTTGCAATCTCCAATCTTTCAGTGTTAAAGCAAATCAGAGAAGCACGATGCATGCAGAATGCGTTTTGTTGTTGTTGTTGAGATGGAGTCTCGCACTGTCACCCGGGCTGGAGTGCAATGGCACAATCTTGGCTCACTGCAGCCTCTGCTTCCAGGGTTCAAGAGATTCTCCTGCCTCAGCCTCCCAAGTAGCTGGGATTACAGGTGCCTGCCACCACGCCCAGCTAATTTTTTTATTTTTAGTAGAGACAGGCTTTCACTATGTTGGCCAGGCTGGTCTTGGACTCCTGACCTCCTGATCCGCCTGCCTCGGCCTCCCAAAGTGTTGGGATTACAGGCGTGATAGAATGCATTTTTCTGCCCACCATAATTCTTCTTTACATAGAATATATTCCATTCAAACTATTTAGCCAGAATTTTAGATTTCAAAAGGTCAAGAACAATTGAGTGAAGCCAAAATACTGTCTTTGCTTCTTGTTAGCAATCTAACCATTTCAAAAAGCACAGCAATTATGCCAAGCCATTGAAAACATCTAGTTAACTTTATCCCATTTCAAAAATTGTTACTTTTATGTTAATTTAAGAGGATCTATCTACATAACTTTACATGCATTCCAGAAATATTTATCTTAGCTGGATGCAGTAGCTCACACCTGTAATCCCAGACTTTGAGGGCCAAGGAGGCAGGATCATATAAAGTCCAGAGTTCGAGACCAGCCTGGCTGACATGGAAAAAGCAACTAAAACTACAAAAATTATCTGGGCATAATGAAGCATGTCTTTAATCCCAGCTACTCAGGAGGCTGAGGCACGAGATTCTCTTGAATCTGAGAGGCAGAGGTTGCAGTGAGCTAAGATTGCACCTCTGCACTCTAGCCTGAGCAACAGAGCAAGACTGTCTCAAATAAATCTTCATATTAAGGTATTTAATGTTCAATATTATATGACAGTAGAGTGGAATCCTCAAAAATGAGCAGAAGTTTATTATTAATAAATTAGGCCAGGCGCGGTGGCTCACGCTTGTAATCCCAGCACTTTGGGAGGCCGAGGCGGGTGGATCATGAGGTCAGGAGCTCAAGACCGGCCTGGCCAAGATGGTGAAATCCCGTCTCTACTAAAAATACAAAAATTAGCTAGGTGTGGTGGTGCACCTGTAATCCCAGCTACTCATGAGGGTGAGGCAGGAGAAACACTTGAGCCTGGGAGGTGGAGGCTGCAGTGAGCCGAGATTGCACCACTGCACTCCAGCCTGGGCAAGAGTGAGGCTCTGTCTCAAAAAACATAAAATCAATCAATCAATACAATTTTTTTTCAAGGGTTTTCAATCGTTAAAGAATCAGGTATGCTTTTCACGATAAGTTCAATTTTAGGAGGGTACCCACTGGTCTCCACGGTATTTCTGTAATGGATAGTGTAAAACTGGGTCACCAGACTTACGCAGACATGATTATTTAATCAGAATGAATTCAGCCTTCGTGGTGGAATATTGGTATCTCAGGAGCTGATCATTCACTACAACTTAGTAAATGTTGTTCCATAATCCCAGTGAATTCTTTCAACCACGTTTCCTTTTTTCTCATTGATGTGGTCATGTTGTGGTCTCCCTCTGTTTATCCCAGATGAGAGGTGATTATTTACTGCATGAATGAGACTCCCTTTTTTTCCTCTTCCTTGGGATCCTCCTGTCCTCCGTACTGGAAGGAACATGTGGGAGGCAGGAATTATGACAACATACAAATATATTTCCTGCCAGGGGACCACCATAAGCAGCTTACAAAATGACCCATCTGGAAGTCACTTACTTCCAGGCCAGCAGGAGTGTTTTTCTATGATGTGCCTTTTTCTCTTAAAAGCATCTCTAATTAAGTTTAGCCCAATCAAGATAATCTCCCTTTTGATAAACACAAAGTCAACACATTAATAACCTAATTTCATGAGTAATTAATTTCCTACCACAGTAAATCACACTTGTTTTTGAGATGGAGTCTCACTCTGTGGCCCAGGTTGCAGTGCAGTGGCATGATCTCAGCTCACTGCAACCTACACCTCACAGATGCAAGGGATTCTCCTGCCTCAGCCTCCTGAGTAGCTGGGATTGCAGGCGCCCTCCACCATGCTTGGATAATTTTGTATTTTCAGTAGAGATGGGGTTTCACCATGTTGGCCAGGCTGGTCTCGAACTCCTGACCTCAGGTGATCCACCTCAGACTCCCAAAATGTTGGGATTACAGGTGTGAACCACCGCATCCGGCCAGTCGCACATTTTTTTACACTAAAAAGGTAACACCGCAGGTGTGCAACAGCTGGGAATCATTTTAGAATTTTGCCTATCTACCTGAATAGACTTTTCTTTTTTTTTTTGAGATGGAGTTTCCTTCTTGTCACCCAGGCTGGAGTGCAATGGTGTGATCTCAGTTCACTGCAACTTCCACCTCTTGGGTTCAAGCGATTCTCCTGCTTCAGCCTCCTGAGTAGCTAGGACTACAGGCGCCCACCACCACGCCCGGCTAATTTTTGTATTTTTAGTAGACAGGGTTTTGCCACATTGGCCAGGCTGGTCTTGAACTCCTGACCTCAGGTGATCCACCCGCCTCGGCCTCCCAAACTGCTGGGATTACAGTGTGAGCCACCGCGCCTGGACCTGAATAGACTTTTCAAATTCTTTCAGTTGCTTTTGTTATCTAAGTAAACAAAGATATCTGCAAATAATAATTACTTTCCAACTTAATTCGTTACAAATATCTTTTTTCTGGCTTAATTTCTTCTTTATGTACCATTTTATAGATTCACACACACATATATAACAATGAAAATGTATCCAATTATTCCATTTTTATTTGTATTATAAATGAGTGTTACATTATTTTCTGTTTGAAGGGTTTGTCTGTTGTCCTTTGTTTTTTGGGCTTTTTGTTGTTTTTTGTTTGTTTTTTGAGACAATCTCGCCCTGTTGCCCAGGTTGGAGAGCATGGCGGGATCTTGGCTCACTGCAACCTCCGCCTCCTGGGTTCAAGCGATTCTCCTGCCTCAGCCCCCTGGGTAGCTGGGATTACAGGCGCGTGCCACCAAGTCCGGCTAATTTTTGGGTTTTTAGTAGAGACAGGGTTACACCATGTTGGCCAGGCTGGTCTCGACCTCCTGATCTCAGGTGATCCACCTCGGCCTCCCAAAGTGCTGGGATTACAACAGGCGTGAGCCACCGTGCCCAGCAACACAGAACTATTTTTATAACACACAAGTCTTTCGACCAATAAATATATATTTAAATTATTTCTTAAAATGTGGTATAGATACACAATGGAGTACTATTCAGCCTTAGAAAGGGCTAAATCCTGTCATTTGAAACAATATACATTTTAAGACATTATGCTAGATGGGATAAGCCTGACACAGACAAATACTTCATAATCTCATTTATATGTAGAATCTAATAAAGTTTAACTCAAAAAAAAAAAAAAAAAGAAAGTGAAATAATGGTTACCAGAGGCTTGATGGGAAGAAATTACAGAGTTTTTTGATTGAAGGGTACAAAGTTTCAAATAGACAAGGTAAGTAGGTTTTGAGATCTACTTCACAGCAGCGTGACTATAGTAAACCATAACGTAATTGTATTTTAAAATGACTAAGAGTAAATTTCAAATATCTTAACTATCAACTCACTTATGATAGGTAAGCGAGTTGATAGATGTTATTTAACTCAACTCAATCATTCCATATTACACACATATATTCAAACATCACATTTTACCCCATAAATTCATTCAACTTTGATTTGCCAATCAAAAATACTACTCATACTTTAAAGAGAAATAAACTTTAAGAAATTTGACAAAAGTGTTCATTTTAAAATCTTAGAAAACATACATATATTTTTCATATATATATATTTCAAAAGGCTTGCTCCTTTAGTGATGTAAGTAAACTCTTTTTTCTGTTTTTATTAAGACGGAGTCTCACTGTCACCCAGGCTGGAGTTCAGTGGCATGGTCTCTCACTGCAACCTCCGCCTCCCAGGTTCAAGCAATTCTCCTGCCTCAGCCTCCCGAGTAGCTAGCTGCAATTAGAGGCACCTGCCATCATGCCCGGCTAATTTTTGTAATTTTAGTGGAGACTGGGTTTCACCATGTTGGCCAGGCTGTTCTTGAGCTCCTGACCTCAGGTGATCCACCCACCTCGGTCTCCCAAAGAGTTGGGATTACAGGCATGAGCCACCGCACCTAGCCATAAGTGAACTTTTAATATAATGAATAGTCTAAACCCAACACTCAGGAAAAAATGTTTATTTTTAATGTTCAAAAGAATACAATACTATAAAAGACAGACTCTAAAGCAACTGCTTAGAGTAACATTATTTCTACATTTGTAAATAAGTTATTTCTTCACTTGTTAGAGAAAAGTTATTTGAAAATATATTTTAAACCACATTTCAACATATTAAATCAAATGAACATATGTACTTGGCAATAAAAAATTTATTAAACAAGTAGACAAGAAAACAACATGCCTTCTTTTCTAATATTAAAACTGACACACTCGGCATTTAGGTGCTTATTTGTCTGGTGTTACTAGAGTGCCAAAGAGAAGTACTCAATGAGAAATCTTTCCATATTTATATCCATGCTGAGTGTGAATATATGGAAATTTTCCAAGGGTAGTATTATAAACATTCAACTACTATTATATATAGTCCCTCACTGACTGATTAGAATAAACATGGGTTACAAACCACTGATGTGGCCACCTTGTTTTTAGGCTTAACATTGATCATGATCTAACAGAATCAACAAATGAGAGCTATATGCTGGGTGCTCTTTGGGCAACTTTATTTGCATTAATTGCTTTAATTTTACCAAAACCCTAAAGTTAGGGATGCAATCAGTAACCAGCTGCTACCAAGTTTCAATCTTAACCATTATGCCCAACAACCCGTCACCCAATGCTTGTTCTAAATCCTGACCTAACATTTTGGCTTTAAATTTTTTAATTTAGTAGAAATAAAGATAAATTTAGAAACCACTTCTTTTTATCCATAGATAGTACGTAGAACTTAAATTTTGGTTTAAAGTATTCATTATAAAGTCTGAGACAAACACTTCAGTAAATGAATTATAACATTATTCGTCTTATGACTTAAAAGAACCATTAATTTTACTTTTGAAATAATGAGTTTTTATATTTAAACTTAAAATGAGCCTATTATATAGAAAATTTGTTGTCTGCATGAACCTTGTCATCCATTGAGCAGTCTACAGTTGCTAGAAGTTTCAGAAACATTAATAAGAATACTCTTTCTGATTGAATAAAGAACGTTATGCTTTCTCAGTGATTAAAATAAAATAGATTGGAATTACTGATCGGTAACTTACAATGTGGTTTAAATGTTATTTAATTAATACATGTGAAGTTTCTCTTAAACTCATTTTAACAAATGACTTCTACTGTTTTTCACTTCCATTAGAAAAAAAGTATTAAAATTTCTGTTATTACAAGCCTATAAATTTTATTCAGATCTAAACATAGTGCTAATCTTAAAAGATCTGTATGCTTAGGATTATAAAAAGCCTATTCTCCATTCACACACAGAAGATAAATAACTGCTTTTCAGTAAACCTGATGGGGCAATTGTGACTCACAATTATAAGCTATTAAAATATTAATACTATTACCTAGCTGACATTTTTAGGTTCTGCATGTTCAAGTTGTTTAACTTATAATTCAAACTACAGGCGCCCAAACCGCGCCCGGCTAATTTTTTGTATTTTTAGTAAGACGGGGTTATCAATCTCCTGACCTTGTGATCCGCCCGCCTCGGCCTCCCAAAGTGCTGGGATTACAGGAGTGAGCCACCGCGCCCGGCCTCAAGTTGTTTAACTTATAATTCAAAAATAAATTTTTATAAACTATAAAAAATATAATTTTTTTTTTTACTTCTTAAATACTGTCATTATTTCTAGCTGACATAACATTAAATTTTAGAGGCTGTGGCTTTAGAAACAAGAAATGTCATGGTTGACTCCGCTTTACTTCCTGCCTTATTTCACACAAACACAGCAGCACAAAAACGGCCAGAAATGCTACAGCATGACTGGAAATACACCAGTACCTTTCTAGGGAGAATATATGTGGGAGCATATTTACTTGAAATTAATGACATCTTTTGTTGAAGTACAGGCTTCTACATGGCAAGTAATAAAGACAAAAATTTTACAGGGCAAAAGAGTAAGAAACATACTCTAAAACTACCTTCTAACCCATTATTTCTTTTTTCACTAGCATGGTTGTGATGGAATGAGCATTTGCAGCAGCTTTTTTTTACTTTTGAGACAGAGTCTTGCTCTGTCGCCCAGGTTGGCGTGCAATGGCGCGATCTCAGCTCACTGCAAACTCTGCCTCCCGGGTTCAAGTGATTATTCTGCCTCAGCCTCCTGAGTAGCTCACCCTGCTAATTTTTGTATTTTTAGTAGAGACGGGGTTTCACCATGTTGGTCAGGCTGGTCTCAAACTCCTGACCTCGTGATCTGCCCGCCTCGGCGCTGGGATTACAGGCGTGAGCCAAGGTGCCTGGTCCGCAGCATGATCTTAAATAACCTACACTCTCTGCTTCACCATTTTTGGGATATGGCCATAAGACGTTTATGAATTTATTAGAAAAAATGTTTTCTTTTTCTAATTCAGAAATTTTAGCAAAATTTCACAGGCTGATCATGAGGTCAGGAGTTCGAGACCAGCCTGACCAACATGGTGAAACTCAGTCTCTACTAAAAATACAAAAATTAGCCACATGTGGTGGCGTGTGCCTGTAGTCCCAGATAGTTAGGAGGCTGAGGCAGAATAGCTTGAACCTGGGAGGCAGAGGTTGCAGTGAGCTGAGATTGTGCCACTGCACTCCAGCCTGAGCAGCAGAGAGACTCCATCTCAATTAAAAAAAAAAAAAAAAAAAAAAAAAAAAAAAAAAATCTAATCTACAATAACTAGTAATTATACTTTGAATTTAACCAAAAAGTGGAAAAACCTGTGCATTATAATCTAAACGATATTGAAATACAAAAATAATACACAAACGGAAAAATATTACCTATAAATGAATTGGCGTTATTATCGTTAAATATCTGTATTACACAAAATAATCTACAGACATAATGCAATCTCTAGGAAAATACCAGCGACACACTGGTATAAATTTTAAAACATACATCTAAAACTTATATTGTACCACAGAAGACCCAAAGTAGCCAAAGCAATGAAGGAAAAAAAAAAGGGGGGGTGCTTTGGGAGGCTTAGGCGGGTGGATCACGAGGTCAGGAGATCGAGAACATCCTGCCTAACACGGTGAAACCCCCTCTCTACTAAAAAATACAAAAATTTATCTGGGCATGGTGTCGGATGCCTGTAGTCCCAGCTACTCCGGAGGCTGAGGCAGGAGAATGGCTGAACCTGGGAGGCGGAGCTTGCAGTGAGCGGAGACTGTGCCACTGCACTCCAGTCTGGGAGAAAGTGCGAGAAAAAAGAAAAAAGAAAAAAAGAAAGTGTGAAGGTATCACCCTACCTGACTTTGAAATATACTAAAAAAGCTTTATTAGGTAAAACAGTATGGTAATTGAAGAAAAACAGACACATACTCCAATGGAGCAGGAAAAAAAAAAAAAAAAAGACCAGAAACCGCTGACTTGAAGTTACAAACTAACTCCAGCAGAAATATTTATGGCTTATTATGGAGCATCAGTTACACAGCAAGTACCGTCATGTTTCCTTTTTTTTTTTTTTCTTTTTGAGATGGAATCTCACTTTGTCACCCAGGCTGGAATGTGGTGGCCTGATCTCAACTCACTGCAACCTCCGCCTCCTGGGATTAAGTGATTCTCCTGCCGCAGCCTCCCGAGTAGCTGAGATTTCAGGCGCATGTCACCACACCCAGCTAATTTTTGTATTTTTAGTAGAGAATGGGGTTTTGCCATGTTTGCCAGGCTGGTCTTGAACTCCTGGCCTCAGGTGATCTGCCCATCTTGGCCTCCCGAAATGCTGGGATTACAAGCATCAGCCACCTTACCCGGCCTCACTGTCATGTTTCTTTGATACATTTATATACAAAAACATTCTCATGACTTATGAAACTTCCCTAGTATTTACCTAAAAAAAAAAAGACTCAATAAATAAGTAAATTCACTTATGTCATCTATAACAAGTAAAACGACAATAACTAAAGTAGGCTTATATAGGCATCTGCAACTAAAAGAACAAAATGAAATGTTCTAAATAAAATATAACGTTATGGAATTATATCTAAAAATTGTGTACATTACTGAATTTTATAAAAAATTCTTATAATCATGACCAGCTCACGTAGTGGATACTTCATAAACTATAAAACAAAAAATCATAACAAAATTATAGGTCTGGCATGAGTACCAGGCAAAGAGTTTGTATGGAGAGATTCTGAACCATAAACCATACGGTTTTACAGTAATGAATTTAATACAAAGCTGAGAGCAAAAATTTGCTTTCAGCATTTTTGAGGTTTTTATTATCTAATAATCACCTCATTAAAACAATTTGTTTTGTTCCGATATTGCTCTATTCTTCTTTCCTGAAAATAGGTACAAACTCATACTCATATAAACACACTCACTCCATAATTTCTTTCCTAAGGTTTATCTTTAGAGTAATACATGTGTATTTTTAACTTCATGTAAATCAAAATTAAAAGTCTTTATGTGTTTGCAGGCAGAGAGGCCACATGTTCAAATAAAAATATATAAGAAATTTATAAAAATATGTATACAAGACTCACAAATGTATGCATTTTATTCATACTTCTAAATAATACAATAATAGAAATTACCCTGTAGTCAATATCTATTTATTCATTTTGAGACAGAGTCTTACTGTCACCCAGGCTGGAGTGCAGTGGCACGATCTCAGCTCACTGCAACCTCTACCTCCCAAGTTCAAGTGATTCTCCTGCCTCAGACTCCTGAGTAACTGGGATTACAGGTGCTCACCACCATGCCTGGCTAACTTTTGTATTTATAGTACAGACAGGGTTTCAACACGTTGGCAGTGCTGGTCTTGAACTCCTGACCTCAGGTGATCCACCTGCCTCAGCCTCCCAAAGTGCTAGGATTACAGGCATGAGCCATGGTGCCTGGCCATCGGTAACAGTTTAATTGTACATTTTAAACTAACAAAAAGTGAGAAATTAAATTTTCTGTAATACAAAGGATAAATGCCAGAGGTGAGGCCACTGGTAACAGTTTAGTTGCACATTTTAAACTAACAAAAAGCATAAAATTAAATTTTCTATAATACAAAGGATAAATGCTAGAGGTGACAGATACCTAATTTACCATGAGGTGATTATTATATATTGTATGTATCAAAATATGCCATATATGGTTTAAATATATACACATACTATCTACCCAAAAATATTAAGTAAATTTAAATAAGAAAAAAAAATTTAACATACAGGAACAACATTCTTTAACTTCTTTGCAGTTTAAAGCCACTAGCAAAAAAGATTACTACAGATACTACTTTATTACGTTAACAAATAATACTATCTTTTACCTACACTCTTGAGTAAGGTGGAATGGGTTAAGGTTAGTGGCAAAATAATGCTTTATTGAATGCACAATAGTATTTAACATGTTAAAAATGTTAAATTAAAAAGTTAAGTCTATACATAATTTCAAAGTTTTTAAATGTACTAGATTGTATCACATAAAAGTACAATTAGTAAAATAACACTATTAAATTTTAACTAAAATTAAAAATATTTTTCTCTCATAAAGCAGATTAAACTGAACACCTACTTCATGCATCACTCAATATTATAAGTTAACCACAAAGAGCATCCCTACTTAGATTTTCATCATATATCTTACATTTTAATGTCTTTACTCTTTCATAGAAGAGATAATAATGCCTACCTAATAAAAAACAATCTCTCATATCTTTCATGCAGGAACCATTCATCACATACTTTCACATATGAATGCAATAGGAATAAAGAAACAGCATGAATTTGAGAGTTGAATTCCATCATTATTCACATATTAAAAAATCTATAAATTTTTTTCAAGAAAAAGTATATTTTGGTGGGCACAGTGGCTCACACCTGTAATACCAGCATTTTGGGAGGCTGAGGCAGGGTTCAAGACAACCTGCCCAATGGCAAGACCTCATCTCTACTAAAAATACAAAAATTAGCCAGGCGTGGTAACTCATGCCTGTAATCCCAGCTACTCGGAAGGCTGAAGCATGAGAATCACTTGAAGTGGGAGGTGGAGGCTGCACCTGAATGACAGAGCAAGACTTCGTCTGAAAAAAAAAAAGTAAAGCCTGGCCAATATGGCAAAACCCTGTCTCTACTAAAAATACAAAAATTAGCCAGGCATGGTGGTGTACACCTGTAATCCCAGCTACTCAGGAGGCTGAGGCAGGAGAAGCACCTGAACCTGGGAGGTGGAGGTTGCAGTGAGCCGAGATAGCACCACTGCACTCCATCCTGCACGATGGGAGCAAGACTCCATCTCAAAAAAAAAAAAAAAAAAAAAAAAAGAAAAGCATACTTTGAATGTAATAACTCTCCAAAATATCTTACACACTTTTTAAAGTTATATACAAAATATTTATGTAAATTTCAGTTTTGAGTTATTTTCTAAACTCAGCACTCTGATTTAGTGTCCTGTCTGAAGTGTCAGTTCCTTAGATACATCTACTCTGAATTGATATTTACAGACTTAATTTTCAAATAACTAATTTTTTATATTACTGCATCTGCAAAAATATATTTTAGTATGAACTCTCTGGTGTTTCCTAGGCTGTAGTTTGTAAAAAAATGTTTTTCCAAATTTATCACCTTTGCAGCGATTTTCTTCAAGATATATTCTCTGATGTTGAAGAAAAGTTTCAGCAACAACTTCAGGGTTTTCCTCTAGTACAAAATGTGTAAAATAAGATCTGTAATACAAGTAATGGTACCACAATACTCTTCATGTTAGTTTTTTTTTTTGAGATGGAGTGCAGTTGGAGTGCCCAGGCTGCAGTGCGGTGGCACAAACTCAGCTAACTGCAACCTCTGCCTCCTAGGTTCAAGCGGTTCTCCTGTCTCAACCTCCTAGTAGCTGGGATTAGTCATGCACCACCACACCCACCTAATTTTTGTATTTTGGGTAGAGACGGAATTTCACCATGTTGGCCAGGCTGGTCTTGAAATTCTGACCTCAAGTGAACCACCCACCTCAGCCTCCAAAGTGCTGAAATTACAGGCGTGAGCCACCATGCCCAGCTCACTCTTGATATTTTAATGCTTGTCCAAAGTGCTGAAATTACAGGCGTGAGCCACCATGCCCAGCTCACTCTTGATATTTTAATGCTTGTCTTCAAAATAAATACTCTTCTTCACTTTAAAGGCTGATATTTTCTGAAAAATCTATTGACAGTAATTTCATTTTTAATGTTTCTATTAAGTATGAACTCTCTGATATTGAATAAGATGTGAGCAGATATTAATGGCTTCTTCACATTCTTTACATTTGCATAATTTTTCTCAAGTATAAATCATTCCCTGTCCAATAAAGTGTCAGCATTGGTTAAATGTTTTGCCACATTCTTCACACTTGCAGAGGTTTCTAGCTCTAGTATGAAGTATTTTACCTACAATCAAGTGTGACAACCATTTAAAGGTGTTTAGAAATGTTCAGGTGTTGTCAACTGCATTGTTATATCATTCAGGTTTGTACAATTTCTCTCCAGTAATTCTCTTATGTCTGCTAAGAATTAAGGACTTGTTAAAGGCTTTGCCACATTATTCACACTTCTAGGGTTTCTCTCCAGTATAAATTATCTTATGTATAGTTGAGTTGTTAATTGGTTAAAAGCTTTGCCACTTTTTTTTTTTGAGACGGAGTCTCACTCTGTCACTAGGCTGGAGTGCAGTGGCACGATCTCGGCACACTGCAACCTCCACCTCCCGGGTTCAAGGGATTCTCGTGCCTCAGTCTCCTTAGTAGCTAGGACTGCAGGCATGCGCCACCACACCCAGCTAATTTTTGTATTTTTTAGTAGAGACTACTAAATAGAGACTACTAAATACCATGTAGGCCAGGATGGTCTCAATCTCTTGATCTCATGATCCACCAGCCTTGACCTCCCAAAGTGCTGGGATTACACGTGTGAGCCACTGCGCCCGGTCCATTCTTCATATTTGTCAGTTTTTTCTACGGCATGAATTTTCTTGTGTGTAGTAAGGTTTGAGCATTGATTAAAAGCTTTGCCACATTCTTTACATTTGTAGGGTTTCTGTCCAGTATGAATTACCTTATGCTTAGTAAGAGTTGAGGACCAGTTAAAGGCTTTGCCACATTCTTCACATTTGTAGGGTTTCTCTCCAGTATGAATTATCTTATGTTGAGTAAGGTTTGAGTATTGGTAAAAAGCTTTGCCACATTCTTCACATTTGTAGGGTTTCTCTCCAGCATGAATTATCTTATGTCTAGCAAGGGTTGAGGATTGGTTAAAAGCTTTGCCACATTCTTTACATTTGTAGGGTTTCTCTCCAGTATGAATTTTCTTATGTGTAGTAAGGTGTGAGGATAGGTTAAAAGCTTTGCCACATTCTTCACATTTGTAGGGTTTCTCTCCAGTATGAATTATCCTATGTTCAGTAAGGTTTGAGGACCGCTTAAAAGCTTTGCCACATTCTTTACATTTGTAGGGTTTCTCTCCAGTATGAATTATCTTATGTGTAGTAAGTTGTGAGAACTGGTTAAAGGCTTTGCCACATTCTTCACATTTGTAGGGTTTCTCTCCGGTATGAATTCTCTTATGTGTGGTAAGGTGTGAGGATGTGTTAAAGGCTTTGCCACATTCTTCACATTTGTATGGTTTTTCTCCAGTATGAATTCTCTTATGTTGAGTAAGAGTTGAGGACACGTTAAAGGCTTTGCCACACTCTTCACATTTGTAAGGTTTCTCCCCAGTATGAATTCTCTTATGTTGAGTAAGGGTAGAGGACACATTAAAGGCTTTGCCACATTCTTCACATTTATAAGGTTTATCACCAGTATGAATTCTCTTATGTTTAGTAAGGTTCGAGGATTGGTTAAAAGCTCTGCCACAATGTTCACATATGTAGGGCTTCTCTCCAGCATGAATTATCTTATGTCTAGTAAGGGTTGATGACTGGTTAAAAGCTTTGCCACATTCTTTACATTTGTAGGCATTCTCTCCAGTATGAATTATCTTATGTTTAGTAAGGTGTGAGGATATGTTAAAAGCTTTGCCACATTCTTCACGTTTGTAGGATTTCTCTCTAGTATGAATTATCTTATGTGTGTTAAGGTGTGAGGACTTGTTAAAGGCTATGCCACATTCTTCACATTTGTAGTGTTTCTGTCTTGTATGAATTCTTTTATGTTGAGAAAGCGTTGAGGACACATTAAAAGCCTTGCTACATTCTTCAAGTTTGTAGGAATTGACAGTAGTGTGAATTCTTTTATGTTGAGTTAGGTGTGAAAGAACGCAAAATGATTTGCCACATTCTTTACATTTGAAAGGATTCTTTTCAGTCTTACGTCTATTTGAATTTGAAAATTTATGAAAGTCTCTCACATATTTATCACATTGAAATATTTTGCTCTGGGTAGTTGACAAACACTGGTTAAATCCATTATAACTTCCTTTGTGCACCTTATACTCATCCACACATTTACACCCTTTTTTTAACTGTAAATTGTGATGTCCACATTTTTCATATTTTCTTGGTATTCTTCTTTGGAAAGAAGCTTTTATGCTCTGCTCTGGCCAAAGGTCTTGGGCGAAATAACAACACATACCTGAAAGAAATAAAAATAACAACTTACTCCACATACTAGACTCAGATACATATTCTTTACAAATCCAACCTACAAAATTATACAAACTACATAAACAAGATTGCATAAGAAGGCTGGGCATGGTGGCTAATGCCTGTACTCCCAGCACGTCGAGATGCTGAGATGGGCAGATCACCTGAAGTCAGGAGTTTGAGACCAGTCTGGCCAATATGGTGAAACCCATCTTTTCTAAAAAATACAAAAAAATTAGCCGGGAATGATAGCATGCACCTGTAATCCCAGCTACTCAGGAAGCTGAGGCAGGAGAATCGCTTGAACCTGAGAGGCACAAGTTGCAGTGAGCTGATATCACACCAATGCACTCCACTCTGGACAACAGAGCAATACTTTGACTCAAAAACAACCAAAACAAAACTGCACAACAAAATACCAAAGGCCCTAATTTCCTTATAGACATATAAATGTAAGAAAAATACACAGACCAAAATACATTTGTGAAAAATTTATACAAGAGTTAAGTGTCTACAGTGCCCCAGGAGGTGAGGACAATGCAAAGAACCATAAAGAATAATGAGAAAAGTCTGTTATGTTTACCCAACACAGCTCATCCCTCTCCCCAATATAATATAGTGCCTTTAGAAGTGAATAACCAGCCAGGCAGGGTGGCTCACGCCTGTAATCCCAGCACTTTGGGGTGCCGAGGTGAATGGATCACCTGAGGTTAGGAGTTTGGAATCAGGCTGGCCAACATGGCGAAACTCCCTCTCTACTAAAAACACAAAAATTAGCCAGGCATGGTGGTGGGCGCCTGTAATTCCAGCTACTCGGGAGGCTGAGGCAGAACTGCTTAAATCCAGGAGGCGGAGGTTGCAGTGAGCCAAGATTGCTATTGCACTCCAGCCTGGGCAACAGAGCGAGACTCCCTCTCAAAAAAAAAAAAAAAAAAAAAAAAGTGAATAGCCAACCCTGTTTTTCTTTCTTTCTTTGTTTTTTAAAGACAAGTAGAACACTGGCACATACATCTTTTTTTCATTTCTAGGCGCCCTTCCAGACACTGGTTTCTGTCTCGCACGACATAAAGTGCTGAAAAAAGTGTTGGTATACTGTGGAATGACGGTTTGAATCTGCTGAAACCAAAGCCAAATGTTACAGCAGCAGAGAGACCGCAGTATCACAGACAGCGAACAGGTTTAGCAAGTGGTGACTGATTATTAAGAAGAAACATGAATAAACTTTTTAAATTAAAAAACAAATTTCAGACAAGACACATCCTAGGAACATGTTTAAGACACTCTCAGAATTTCTAGCTGAGAAAATTTTTTTCAGGCTATGCCAGGACAAAGTTACATTATAAAAATTGATCATATGCAAAAATATTTTAAATAAAATACTTAAACATTAAAAAATAATTTAACCCCAGTATACTTCAAAATTTCTGCAGATTAAAAAAAAAAATTCAAGTGCCAATGCCTCCTAGGAAACTGGTAAAAATATTTGCAAATCATATAATAGGAGTTGATACTCAGAACATATAAGCAACTCTTAATACTGAGCAATAAAGTTGAATAACTTGATTTAGAAAAGGATGAATAATTGAACAAAATTTTCATTTAAAAGATACATAGGCGGGCCAGGTGCGGTGGCTCACACCTGTAATCCCAGCTCTTTGAGGGGCTGAGGCAGGCAGATCATGAAGTCAGGATATCGAGACCATCCTGGCTAACACATTGAAACCCCATCTCTACTAAAAATACAAAAATTAGCCAGGTGTGGTGGCACACGCCTTTAGTCCCAGCTACTCGGGAGGCTGAGGCAGGAGAATCACTTGAACCCAGGAGGCGGAGGGTGCAGTGAGCCAAGATCACACGACTGCACTCCACTCCAGCCAGAGTGACAGAGTAAGACTCCATCTTAAAAAAAAACAGTGAACCAAGATTGCGCCACTGTACTCCAAACTGGGTGACAGAGGGAGACTGTGTCTCAAAAACAAACAAAAAAAACACACACAAACAAAAAGATACAAAAATGGGAAAGAGCATTTGAAAGGACACATAAATTTACTAATTTGTGAAGACATACATAGAAATCACAATGAAAAGCAAAATCACCCCACACCCATTAGAATGACCACTATCATTTTTCTAAAAAAAAAACACCAAATCTGGCCAGGCACGGTGGCTCACGCTTATAATCCCAGCACCTTGGGAGGCTGGATAAAGACCATCTGGCTAACATGGTGAAACCCCGTCTCTACTAAAAATATGAAAAGTTAGCCAGGCATGGTGGCATGCGCCTGTAGTCCCAGCTACTTGGGAAGCTAAGGCAGGAGAATCGCTTAAACCCGGGAGGCGGATATTGCAGTGAGCCGAGATCGCACCACTGCACTCCAGCCTGGGCAACAGAGCGAGACTCTGACTCAAACCAAAACCCCAACCCCCCCCCAAAAAACCCACCACCAAATCTGTTGACGATGCTATGAAAATGAAACTTATGTTGATTGTTGATGGAAAACAAGGATGCAACCATTATTTTAAAATGTTATGTTTCACACAGAATTAAAAGTGGAATTATAATTAAATACAGCAATCCCATTTATGAATCTATATCCAAAGGATGCAACACAGGACCTAGAAGAGATACGTAAACATCTATATTTATTGTACCAGCATTCACAAAAGGCAAAAGGCTGAAGTAACCCAGATGTCTCTTGATTCATAAACATAAAAAATCAAATTCAAAAGTTTTTAACAATATTTCTGTAAAAATGTGCTATTGAGATTTTTATAGAAATCTCACTCCGTTGCCCAGGCTAGAGTGCAGTGATGTTATCTCGGCTCACTGCAACCTAAACATAAAAAAGGTAACATATATACACAATGGAATTTTATTCAGCCTTAAAAAAATTGTGGGCCGGGCGCGGTGGCTCAAGCCTGTAATCCCAGCACTTTGGGAGGCCGAGATGGGTGGATCACGAGGTCAGGAGATCGAGACCATCCTAGTGAACATGGTGAAACCCCGTCTCTACTAAAAAAATACAAAAAAATTAGCCGGGCGAGGTGGCGAGCGCCTGCAGTCCCAGCTACTCGGGAGGCTGAGGCAGGAGAATGGCGTGAACCCGGGAGGCGGAGCTTGCAGTGAGCCGAGATCGCGCCACCGCACTCCAGCCTCGGCGACAGAGCGAGACTCCGTCTCAAAAAAAAAAAAAAATTGTGGCCGGGCATGGTGGCTCACGTCTGTAATCACAGCACTTTGGGAGGCTGAGACGGGCGGATCACTTGAGGTCAGGAGTTCAAGATCAGCCTGGCCAACATGATGAAGCTCCATCTCTACTAAAAATACAAAAAACTAGCCAGGCCTGGTGGTGCACGTCTGTAATCCCAGCTACTTGGGAGGCTGAGGCAGGAAAATTACTTGAACCCAGGAGGTGGAGGCTGCGGTGAGCCGAGATCACACCACTGCACTCCAGCCTGGACAACAGAGTGAGACTCCATCTCAAAAAAAAAAAAAAAATCAAATTTAGAAGAAAATAATAGCCTTATATTGCTAAATTAAAAAGAAATATATATTTTTGCAGAATATAATTAAAGCCTCTGATATATATATAAAACAAATATTTGGAAATAAATTATGTTTTTATTTAGATATAGGCTGAAGAAAGTGAGTGCAAATCCTGTAATTCCTCTTTGCCTACAGCAAACAAATGTATAAGTAACTATATTTTAGTAAATATGGAGTGCCTACTAAGTATCTAATTTACTTCAGGCATAACACTTAAATTGTGACATATTGCCCTAAATGTGTGAATCCAAAATTATGGACAAATTTGAAATACAAAATAGAAAGAAAAATGAATAGAGTGACATTAGTTTGGTGGAAAAATAAAAGGTGACATATTTTCTTACACCCTGAGAGCAAGAAAATTTGTCAGCCATCCCTAACAAAAATGCCTTTATGAGAGAGCCAAGCATCATTCATACCTGTAATGACAACTACACGGTACACTGAGGTTGGAGAATTTCTTCAGGTCAACATTTCAAGACCAGCTTGGGGTGTGCAGCAAGTCCTCATCTCCAAAATAAGTGCCTTTAAGGGAGCTTTAAAGGCCGGGTGCGGTGGTTCACGCCTGTAATTCCAGCACTTCAGAAGGCTGAGGCAGGTGGGTCACCTGAGGTCAAGAGTTCGAGACCAGCCTGGCCAACATGCTGAAACATTCTCTCTACTAAAAATACAAAAATCAGCCAGGCATGGTGGTGCACGCCTGTAATCCCAGCTACTTGGGAGGCTGAGATAGCAGAACTGAGTGAACCCGACCAGGAGGCAGAGGTTGCAGTGAGCTGAGATCAGGCCACTGCACTCCATCCTGGGTGACAGAGATGAGACTCCATCTCAAAAAAAAAAAAAAGAAAAAAGAAAAGGTCAGGTGTAGTGGCTTATGTCTGTAATCTCAGCACTTTGGGAGGCTGAGGTGAGTGGATCACCTGAGCTCAGGCGTTCAAGACCAGTCTGGCCAACATGGCGAAACCCCATCTCTACTAAAATACAAAAATTATCTGGGCATGGCTGGGCACGATGGCTCATGCCTGTAATCTCAACACTTTGGGAGGCTGAGGCGGGTGGATCACCTGAGGTCAGGAGTTCGAAACAGCCTGGCCAACATTGTGAAACCCCATCTCTACTAAAAATACAAAAATTAGCCAGGCATGGTGGCACATGCCTGTAATCCCAGCTACTCGGGAGACCGAGACAGCAGAATTGATTGAACCCGGCCAGGAGGCAGAGGTTGTAGTGAGCTGATATCGGGCCACTGCACTCCAGTCTGGGCGACAGAGATGAGACTCCGTCTCAAAAAAAAAAAACAAAAAACAAAAAAGGCTGGGCGCAGTGGCTCAAGCCTGTCATCTCAGCACTTTCGGAGGCTGAGGTGGGTGGATCATCTGAGGTCAGGAGTTCGAGACCAGCCTGGCCAACATGGCGAATCCCTATCTCTACTAAAAATACAAAAATACGGGCACAGAAGGGCAGGATGGCTCACGCCTGTAATCCTAGCACTTTGGGAGGTCGAGGCGGGCAAATCACCTGAGGTCAGGAGTTCGAGACCAGCCTGGCTAACATCGTGAAACCCTGTCTCTACTAAAAATACAAAAATTAGCCGGGTGTGGTGTCACGTGCGTGTAGTACCAGCTGCTTGGGAGGCGGAGGCAGGAGAATCGCTTGAACCTGGGAGGAGGAGGTTGCAGTGAGCCAAGATTGTGCCATTGCACTCCAGTCTGGGCAACACAGCGAGACTTCATGCCCGTCTTCCAAAAAAAAATTATCCGGGCATCGTGGCACATGCTTGTAATCCCAGCTACTTGAGGGCTGAGGGAGTAGGATCACCTGAACCTGGGAGGCGGAGGTTGCAGCGAGCTGAGATGGTGCCACTGCACTCCAGCCTGAGCAACAGAGTGAGACTCCGTCTCAAACGAAAAAAAAAAAGAGAGAGAGAAAGAGCTTTGAGATCCAAGGAGGGAGTTATGAAACTGATAATGCCCAAGACTGAGGCGTATCCTTTTCAGAAGGCAGGCATATATTCAGGTGGCAAACTATAGCACCTCTATTCTTGGCTACAGACCCACCCAACTTGGTCCCACTGAGAATATTAAACTTACCCTGTAAGCATCTCATACTCCTCCCAGTCACAGTTTGGGAGAGGTCCTGCCCTTCCACAGGGCTGGAGGAAGATACCCATTTATAGTCATGCAGGCAGGTTTGCAAGACCGTAGCCTTTACTGTGGTCCCTGAAGCAGTTCCATGACAGTTCAAGGCCAGTTCTGCCTACATAGAAACCCACACAGTGACCTGGCAAAATCCTCTGATGCTCAGTGAAAACCATACTCAATGACATCCTGATGTAATGCTTACCATTTGCAGACATGACTACAGAAACCTGCCTAGTGACTGCCCTACAGATTAAAGTCCTGAAGGATATTCAGCCTGTCCAAAAATAAAATGCAAATTACACCACAATCCCCTTGTAACAAGCCAACTAAACACTAAAGTAAACCCTTGTGCAGACATAGCAGCCTTGTGAGCAACCTACAACCCCTCTTCATTACAAACCCAGAGGGCATCCCATTATCCTGGGAGCCCAACAAAAGATCTTTACCTCCTGAAACCAGTTGATAAAAACTTGAAGAGGTGTTTGCTTCCTGAAATTCACAGACACCAGTGCAAAACTATATTGTGCCCAGTGTCAATGCTTCTATTTTAAAATAGCACTGGAAGTATGCAGCAGAATAGTCAAAACAATTTTTAAAAAACCATTAAAATGGAAGACAAATAGGTAAAAAGTTGCTGTTTGTAGATCATATAATCTCATATATAAAAAATCATACACAGTACATTTAAACATGTCTAAACTAATTAATATACTCAGTAAATTAGCAAAATATAAAATTAACATACATTTATAAGATAAACTTACACTTCCATAAACTTAAACTATCTGATAAAATAAAGGAGGAAAACAATCTCATGGACAATAGCATTAAAATAATAAATTTCTTAGAACAAATTCAACCAACGATCTAAAAAACCTTTACAATAAATGATATATCAATGGAGGAAATTAGAAAAGACACAAATTTTAAAATATTTTGTGCGTATGGATTGAAAGAATAAATATTGTTAAAGTGCCATATTATCCAAAGTGATCTACAGATTTAATAAACTCCCTATCAAAATTCCAGTGGTATTTGTTTTCACAGTAATGAAAAATACAATCATAAAATTTACTTGAAACTTCAATAAGCTCTGAATAATGAAAGTAATCTTGAGGAAAAAGAACAAAGCAGGAGGACAACATACTTTATAATTTCAAACTGTATTTCAAGACTATAGTAATAAAAACAGGATGGAATGTGCAGAAAAAAATGAACAAAAAAATGAAACAGAAACCACTACTCTCACATATTTCAGACATGATGTAGAAAGAAAACTTAAAATAATAGTTTAACATGGAGTTTCTTAAAATTTCACAGATATTTATGTGTCCGCCAAAACATTAAAAAAGCAGATTTTGTAGTCTTGTATATGCCAAAAAGGGGACTTTGGCTCTCACTGAAAACTAGAAAGATAACTGAAGGGAAAGTATATTCCTTAGAAAAGTTAGACGGATAAGACAAAAGATACCCCTATGTAAGAGAAAAAATAAAATAAAAAATAAACTTCAGGCTTCCCTGAAACTATTCTCCTTGGAGCACAACTCCCAAATTGTATTTCTTATTTTTATTCGTTTATATATTTATTTATTTATTTATTTGAGATGGAGTTTCACTCTTGTTGCCCAGGCTGGAGTGCGATGGTGCGATCTCAGCTCACCACAACCTCAGCCTCCCGAGTAGCTGGGACTACAGGCATGCGCCACCACACCCAGCTAATTTTGTATTTTTAGTAAAGATGGGGTTTTTCCATGTTGGTCGGGCTGGTCTCAAACACCCGACCTTAGGTAATCCACCCGCCTTGGCCTCTCCAAATGCTGGGATTACAGACACGAGCCACCGCACCCGGCCCCAAATCGTATTTCAAAAACTGACTTTCTCCTTGACATATGGACCTCTCATCTGTGTCATCTGTTATATTCACTATCACCTACCTGGGGGTTTGGCCACCATCTCATGTCTCTCCATATTCCAGGGTTCTTTGCCTTGCTCCAGACAGGTGATCAGGTCTGGCTTAGAGACAGCAATACCTGTTTTATTAAAAATAAATAACATGAATGTTGCTCATATTCTTCAAATAATGTGCTCAGTAAAGAGAGTGTAATTAATAGAATAGTAAATTAATTACAAAATACTAATTTACAACAGAAATTTCTAAATATTTAGACTTTTTTAAAATTTGTAGGTTCTTAATTTTACTACTTAGTATTACTGAACCAAAAACTGGAGATGACAATTAGATTTTAAGGTATACAAAACAATATTTTATGCCACTAAATTTCTGGAATTACCAATAATTTAGAGGGAAGGATACAGATCAGCTCAGAAATGTAAAAAGTCCAGATCAAGATGAAACATCTTGAATTATTTTTTCCTACACTGACAAATCCCCAAGATTTTCTTTCTCTTTTTTTTTTTTTTGATTTGGAGTCTCACTCTGCCACCTAGGCTCGAGTGCAGTGGTGCAATCTCGGCTCACTGCAACCTCTGCCTCCTGGGTTCAAGTGATTCTCCTGCTTCAGCCTCCCAAGCAGCTGGGACTACAGGCGTGCGCCACCACAACTGGCTAATTTTTGTATTTTTTTTTAGTAGAGACGGGGTTTCACCATGTTGGCCAGGCTGGTCTTGAACTCCTGACCTCAGGTGATCCACCTGCCTTGGCCTACCAAAGTGCTAGGATTACAGGCATGAGCCACTGCGGTTGGCCCCCAAGATTTTCTTAGAAATAAGAGATCTGATACTCATTTATACAAAGATCAATTACCAAAAAACATTCTACAAAAAAAAAAAAAAAAAAGAAAGAAATCTTTAGGGTATATTAGGAATTGTATATTGAAGTTATTCTCACCCAGGAAGACCAGGTTTCTGTAGTTCTCTAACATCACGTTCCTATATAAATTCTGCTGTGCAGTGTCCAGGCATTGCCACTCCTCCACAGAGAATTCTATGGCCACATCCATAAATGTTAACGGTCCCTGAAAAGTACACACACACATATTTACCAAGTGGCCATGGGCGAAATTTTTAATTTGACTCAAGTTGAAATGAATGACTAAAAAGTACTGGTTCTGCCTTATAAAAGTGAATGAAATTACCCAAATGAAGTAATTTTAAAGACAGAAATATTATCTGATGTATTCTCTAACTCTGAGAAAAGACTAGAATAAGATCCACAACATCAATTTATATATGATACTTTTATGGATAATAAAATATAAAATTAAGGGCACGAACACAAGCATGTACATTCTGGAGTGCTATATTCACACTATACAGAATGAGTTCTGTTGAGATGAAAGACATGTTGAGTTACAAGGTACATTTCAAATTTTAATGTGTAGAATAAACTGGAAATCTTGTTATGCTTTTTTTTTTTTTGCAGAAGATCTGGAATAAAGTCTGAGTTGCTGAATTTTTAATATGTTCACAAGAAATGCCAATGATTTTGCCCCAAGAAAAATATTTTATCAAACATCCAATAAGTGAAATAACCTGTTTTTTCCCCCCAGTTTTCATGGCCTATAAGAGAGAGATGACAGTCTTCATTTTCCAAAGACAAATATATGGAAAGAAACCTTAAGAAAGAAGAGCAGCTGCCAGATTACATTTGATAATTTATACAAATCAGCTGCATAAAGATACTTAATAACGAAGAAAAAAATAACACTACAGTGAAAAAATTTGTCAGAGAGCTCTTTAACCGAGTGAATCATTAGCATCAACTGCACTAGGACAAATTTTCATAATGTGCTAAAACACTCAAAAGGACACAGCATTACTGCTGAAATATTGTTCCCAATAAGTAAATTATAGTCTAAATTCAACCATATTGAAACAACAGTTTTATGCAAACTTCAAGATACAGGTATCTTCTATCTTGATACAGGATATCTCAAAATACAGGATTATTCTATTCAAGATCTTCTATGTTCTGTAATGTTTAATAGTGATTTTAAGTAGTCTTTCTTTAGCACCCTAGAGAACAGGTACCTCCTGATAATATTTTTTCAGAACTTTCTGGGTAATAAATGCCATCCTGTTTAAATAAGCATTTTCTAAATTCTGTTCTGCATAGGGCTAATAGCAAACACAAATGGAACTTCAACATTACATGTTCTCCACCTTTACTAAGGATCCCAGCTTTTCCCCAACAGTAATCTTTGAGTATCCACACTTTTCCATGTTCAACAGCCACGAAAAGAACACTTTTAATACTGCAGATCATAAACTAATGGTGAGAATTCTGCAAGGCATATAAAAAGGCATAATTTTAAAAATTCATAAAAGACTCTGGTATATAGGAAAGAAATATTTTTCAGAGACCCTTGATTATCATAAGAATTTTTAAAAGTAGTTAAAACAAACTCATTAGAGAGAAAAAACCACAATTATAGAAGGCAAGGTTTGCAAGTACTAAACACATGGCATTCCAGGAGGCAGAGCGGACACAGCTCTGAGACATGTTTAGCTGAAAAAAAAAGTGCCACTTTTTCCTATCTCCTCCTTCTCTGGGATTTATTTTCAGATGAGATTTTCTAGACCAATTACACCTGCATCTTGAGAACATTCCACCTGTTTACATGCTATGACCACACCCACAGGCAGAAGGACCAACATCCTCAGAAAAAGTCCACCCATTTCTGGGTGAATCTTCAGAAAAGATTCAGAAATAATGAAGTGAAAAATAGAAGTTTCTCCTTTCCCGTCCTTGGGTACGTTCCCCACCACAGACACCAGCAATTTCTGCTACAATAATGGTAATATGGGCCACGCTGCCCCGTCTTTACTAAACCCAAACAGAACAGGCCCTGTGACCATCCTTCAGCGGAAAAGTAAAACATAACTCTCATGAATGTATCTTGAACCCCTCATAGTTGATTCTGGCCTTACCTTAGAGTCACAAGAGGCACTTAATTACAACATAAACTTGTCCACACAAAACAAAAAACAGATCTGTGAAGAGGGCACAAGTAAAGGGATTTCTAGTAATTAGCCATGTAATCTGAGTGTCTACACCTAAGTAATCCACATTACTTAGAATGGCAAAAATGTCAATTAACTTTTGCACCAACCTAATAGAAGTCCGGCTGATAACCATTTAGCTAAGCATTGCCTTGCAATTTTTTTTTTAAGACGGTGTTTTGCTCTTGTCACCCAGGCTGGAGTGCAATGGCGCAATCTCTGCTCACCGCAACCTCCACCTCCTGGGTTTAAGAGATTCTCCAGCCTCAGCCTCCCAAGTAGGTAAGATTACAAGCACCTGCCACCATGCCCGGCTAATTTTTGTACTTTTAGTAGAGATGGGGTTTTACCATGTTGGACAGGCTGCTCTCAAACTCCTGACTTCAGGTGATCCACCCACCTCGGTCTCCCAAAATGCTGGGATACAGGCATGAGCCACCACGCCCAGTTGTCTTGTAATATTTAATAAGCGTATAAATCACTTGGTAACTTTGGACTTTCCCTATGTAATGTGATTCTGCAGGTTTTCAAAGGGTTCATGAATGTGTGTTTTAAATAAGTCCCCTGTCAATGCTGATGTTGCTTCTTCTAGGCTAATCATTAGAATTAGTTAGAGAAGCAGGCACTGCCCCTTACACTCAGCACTCTTGTCACAACACAAATACTTCTGGCACAAATGAAGACAACTAATCTCCATCTTTAAGTATCATATTCTTTGCTGGTTCTGTAAAGTTTACAGAGGCAACATAAAGTAGCAACGCCTGTGCTCAAGAGTATGCTACAGAGCACTATGCTTGGAATAACACATTATGTGATTTAATTCTCATAACAAACTGGGAGTTAGCACAGATGTTTAATAATTCCCGGGATTTAGATTAAGGGCTCAGCATTTTTATTTCATCTTCCGTTTCTCTGTCCTTGGTTTTTAAAAAATGTATAGAATACTAAATATTGACAGATGAGAGGGATACAGAAAGAATTTAATGTAGTTTAAAGAAATTTTTATTGTGTTCATATTTACTTGTTTGTGACTTGTGGAGCAACTACTGGATCTGCAGGAATAGAAAACAAGTTACTAAATAAAATGTCTCTGCAAGTATTGGTTTAACAGAAAATTTAAAAATTAAGATGCTAAAATACATACTTTATTTTTCTAATTTTATCTTTTCGGGTTTCAGAAAATTGTGAGCACCAGCTCTAAAAAATGTAACAGACTCACCAGCCAAAACTTCCAGTCAGTCAGTTCTGTGAGGCCAGACTTCAAGGTGGGGCCAGACAAAATAAGAGGTAAAATGGCTGATTGCTACTCTGTGAAGTTTGTAGAAATCTGAAGTGACTGGAAGCCTGAGAGGAAAAGGCCCCTCTAGAGTAAAGTTTGGCTGGAACCGTATGTATTTATATTATGTCTAGTAATTCTAGACAATGTTTGGAAAATATAATTAAAAGAAAAAATTTCTCCAGCCCTAGAGAAACTCCAAAATGACAGAACAGAAAGTAAACTATTTCATTACACAATTAAACCAGAATGTGACATGCATCACAGTCAATCTTCTGAAGAGACTGCAAAGACAAAAAGACACTCCCATAATTAGTCCACAAGTAAAAGAATTCACAGCACCATGTAATACATGGTTCATCCTAAATTCACCTGGTAATGGGGGAGGCGATCCATGTATGCTAATTGGTTATATTCAATGACAAAATTAACTTTTCACATCCTCATGACAGGAGGTAATTTTGCAACTTAGTAGACTCTGCTTGTCCTTTCCTGACAGCCAGTGTCCTCTCTTGACTCCTACCACAGGGCTCACAGCTGGCAGCTCACATCTTACATGAACCCCAACTGCCAGAGCAGCACTCTAGTCCCACATCAGGTAATGAAGCCTGAGGTGCAGGAGGAGAGCCTTCAGTCCTCCTAGGTAAAATTGCACCTTCACGATAATGGGAATGGGAGCAGTGTTTCAGCTTCAGTTTCTATTTATAATGGTGACATGAAAAAAATACTGCTGGATTTTCAGCATGAGTCCACATAGAGAGTTCTCCCTGTGACAGCCCACCTCATTCACAGACACCACGGGATAGTAATAGGGCTTCTGAAACAGACACCCAAAGCACTGGAGAGAAAAATCGCTCTTCATCTTAGCAAAATTATATTGAGAGTACAAAAGAAGAGCATCTTTAAAAAAAAAAAAAAAACTCAGGGCCGGGCGTGGTAGCTCAAGCCTGTAATCCCAGCACTTTGGGAGGCCGAGACGGGCGGATCACGAGGTCAGGAGATCGAGACCATCCTGGTTAACACGGTGAAACCCCGTCTCTACTAAAAAATACAAAAAATTAGCCGGGCGCGGTGGTGGGCGCCTGTAGTCCCAGCTACTCGGGAGGCTGAGGCAGGAGAATGGCGTGAACCCGGGAGGCGGAGCTTGCAGTGAGCTGAGATCTGGCCACTGCACTCCAGCCCGGGCGACAGAGCGAGACTCTGTCTCAAAAAAAACAAAAACAAAAACAAAAACAAAAAAAAAACACCTCAGATTAGATATAAGATTAATCATGTTGGCCAGAAAATGTTCCCCTAAAATAAACATCTCTCTAAACACCCAAACTGCACAGCTACTCTCAGCATGATAAGCATGAGCATTATGAAGAAAGGGGACATATCCTCAGCAAAATTTTATAAAATTTCTCTTTTATCTCTTTTATCTATAAAATGGGGGATTTATATTGGAATACATCTGACAATTTCCAACAGCACTTTTTATTTATTTATTTATTTTTTGAGACACAGTTTTGCTCTCTCACATATGCTGGAGTGTAGTGGTGTGACCTTAGCTCACTGCAACCTCCACGTTCCAAGTTTAAGCAATTCTCCTTTCTCAGTCTCCTGAGTAGCTAGAATTATAGGCGCCCACCACCACCCTCCGCTAATTTTTGTATTTTTAGTAGAGACAGGGTTTCACCATGTTAGCCAGGCTGGTCTCAAACTCCTGACCTCAAGTGATCTGTCTGCCTTGGCCTCCCAAAGTGCTGGGATTAAAGAGGTGAGCCACCTCACCCAGACTTCACCAACACTTTTTGATGAAGAATCAGAATCTGACTTTGTTTATGTAGTAAAATATATTTGAGCTTACAACATAGCTAACTGAAAAGCTATTACATTTCTTGCATGGTCACATTACCCATCACGTTTATTTGTCCTGTAATAGCAGTATTCAAGTTTAGTAAAATAAAAGACACTGAAATCATGCTTACCTACATCTATTGGGTAAATTAATATGCATGTCAGGCTAATATCTACCACAACAATTTTGTAGTGAATTTTTTTGGATACTAGATATAAACATCTAAGCATAAATAATTTTAATGTACCAGTAATAATGTAGAATTTTAAAAAATTTTCTGTAACCATAATTTAGTTAAAATACTTTATATTTCAAAAGTATGACTAATATTAAAATGACTAAGACATTCACCCTAAATATTGTGGTCTTATATTCATACTATTGTAGAAAATACCATACAATTTAGGCCGGGCACAGTGGCTCATGCCTGTAACCCCAGCTACTCAGGAGGCTGAGGTGGGAGAATCGCTTGAACCCAGGAGCTGGACGTTGCAGTGAGCTGACATCATGCCACTACACTCCAGCATGGGCAACAGAGCAAGACTCTGTCTTAAAAAAAAAAAAAAAAAAAAAGAAGAAGAAGAAAAGACAAGACTGTATAATTCATATGAAGGCAAGTTGTCTACAAACACTACACATAACTATGCTAATTGTTTTGAAGTAGTAAATAGGAACCAAAGCATAACCACTGACTCCACTGTTGAGTTTATACACAGAACTGTTCTTTCTTTTGGAGTGTAAGTACTTCAGCCTGCAAATATTGGATAATTACCTTGGATAATCAGTTTTTTTGTCAAAGAAACTTCCTCAGCATCTTTTAGTCTTTATCATTCTGTATTGCTAAGTTTAATCCTATCTTTGTGCTCCACTTTTTGTGTGCTCTTAAATTCAGTTTTAATCTAAACAAATCTGTATCTACTTTAAGAGACTGAAAAAAAAAAAACCCAAAAAAAAAACAACACACCTTTGGGTCAGGCGCGGTGGCTCACGCCTGTAATCCCAGCACTTTGGGAGGTCAAGGTGGGCGGATCACAAAGTCAGGAGATTGAGACCATCCTGGCTAACACGGTGAAGTCCCGTCTCTACTAAAAATAAAAAATTAGCCAGGCGTGGTGGCGGGCGCCTGTAGTCCCAGTTACTCTGGAGGCTGAGGCAGGAGAATGGTGTGAACGTGGGAAGCAGAGGTTGCAGTGAGCTAAGATCACGCCATTGCACTCCAGCCTGGGCGACAAGAGCAAGACTCCGCCTTAAAAAAAAAAAAAAAAACAAAAAACTTTGCCAAAGCAAAAACACTGCAATGGTTCTGTGGTCCTAGATACCTAGATAGACAATCCTGAGACAGAAAGAATGATAAAAGGTTTCTTTAGCTGTAAATATGATTTACGTATATTTCAAAAAAGCAGAGAATATCTACATATAATCAAAATGCTTCAATAAGAGAGATGAACAAACTATCCCCCCTTATTATGAGGTAAGAAAATAAAGACTAATATAAATTAGTAGTTAGTAATTATTAATATTATTAATGATTAATAATAAATTAATATAATATAGAAATATAAATTTCTAATTTATATTTTCTCCCATAACAGCCAAATCTCGACCAGGCACGGTAGCTCATGCCTGTAATCGCTGCACTTTACAAGGCCGAGGTTGTTAGGTCACTTGAGGTCAGGAGACCAGCCTGGCCATCACGGTGAAGCCCTGTCTCTACTAAAAATACAAAATTAGCCAGGCGTGGTGGCGTGCGCCTGTAATCCCAGCCACTCGGGAGGCTGAGGCAGGAGAATCGCTTGAACCCAGGAGGCAGAGGTTGCAGTGAGCCGAGATCGTGCCACTGCACTCCAGCCTGGGCGTCAGAGTGAGACTCCATCTCAAACCAAAAACAAAAACAGCTAAATCTCTGGACAGGTTCTTGATCTCTTGGAGATCTGAATTTCAGTAGACTCTAGGTTTAGGCATCTAAGGAGCAGCCTTGGGCACACTAAAGAAAAAAGCAGAAGACAGAAAGGTGTTCTAAAAAAATCCACGAGTGCATATGAATAATTAGAGACCTACGAAGAGAGTTGGATTCTGACACAATAATAGTGGGAGACTACAACACCCCACAGACACTATTAGTCAGATCACTGGAGCAAAAAATTAACAAAGATATCAGGACCTAAACTCAACATTTGACCAAATAGTCCTAACTGGCACCTATAGAACTGTTCAAGTGAAATCAACACAGTATACATTCACATCACCACATATCACATACAAAATTGACCACACAAGCAGAAATAAAACAGTCCTCAGCAAATTGAATTTTCCCAAAGTCATACCAAACACACACTTAGGGCAGTTTGGCAAAAATATCATTGAATACAAAGAAAACCACTTCAAATTATACAATTACATGGAAATTTAAAAACGTTCACCTGAATGACTTTTGGATAAATAATAAAATTAAGCAGAAATCAGTAAGTTCTTTGAAACAAATAAGAACAAAGATACACAAACCAGAATCGCTATAACACAGCCAAGGCAGTGTTAAGAAGGAAATTTACAGCAGTAACTACTCACATCAAAAACTTAGAAATCAATTTAAATACCTAACATCATAAATAAATGAATGAGGCCAGGTATGGTGGCTCACTCCTGTAATCCCAACACTTTGGGAGGCCAAGGAAGGCGAATTACTTGAGTTCAAGACCAGCTTGGGAGGTAAAACCTTGTCTCTACTAAAAATACAAAAATTAGATGGGCATGGTGGCACTCGCCTGTCATCTCAGCTACTCGGGAGGCTGAGGCAGGAGAATCCCTTGAACCCGGGAGGCAGAGTTTGCTGCGAGCCGAGATTGTGCCATTGCACTCCAGGCTAGGCAACACAGCAAGACTGTTTCAATCAATCAATCAAGCAAGCGAGCAAGAGAAAACCAACTCCCAAGCTAGCAGCAGATAAGAAATAACCAAAACTAGATCTGAACCGAAGGAGATTTAGACATGAAAAGTCATAGAAAATATCAAGTAATCCAGGAGTTAAATCTTTGAAAAAAATTAAGAAGATAAACCACTAGCAAGATTAATGAAGAACAGAAGATCCAAATAAGCACAATTAAAAATGACAACAGGGGGTCAGGTGCCGTGGCTCACACCTATAATCCTAGCACTTTGGAAGGCCAAGGCAGGTGGATCACCTGAGGTCAGGAGTTTAAGACCAACCAGCCTGGCCAACATGTTGAAACCCCATCTCTACTAAAAATACAAAGATTACCCAGGCGAGGTGGCACATGCCTGTAGTCCCAGCTACTTTGGAGGCTGAGGCAGGAGAATTACTTGAACCCGGGAGGCAGAGGTTGCTGGGCGACAGAGAGAGACTGTCTCAAAAAAAAAAAAAAAAAAAAAGGGGAAGGACAAATCCAAAAAGGATGAAAACTGAGAATGGCACTAAGGCCCAGAGTTTTGGTTGCACTCTGACCAAACAGGGAGACAATTTTAAACAAAATTATTGGAGGACATTATTCTGGACTGAGTTTGTACACTAGGTTCAAACAGACAAACCTAACCAAAATGGTGTCACTCATGCTTAAATGTGACATAATGGAACTGAACATTTAAGGAAAGAGGTAGATCCTAAAACAGACCAGGTTTTTTCTGTCTTTTGTGTGGGGAAAAGAAAGATCAGACTGTTACTGTGTCTATGTAGAAAGAAGTAGACATAAGAGACTCCATTTTGTTTTGTACTAAGAGAAATTCTTTTGTCTTGAGATGTTGCTAATCTGTAACCTTAGCCTTAACCTTGTGCCCCCAGAGACATGTGCTGTGCTGACTTAAGGTCTAATGGATTTAGGGCTGTGCAGGATGTGCTTTGTTAAAAAAGTGCTTGAAGGCAGTATGCTTGTTAAAAGTCATCGTTGTTCTTTAATCTCAAGTACCTAGGGAAACACCACACTGCAGAAGGCCACAGGGATCTTTGCCTAGGAAAGCCAGGTATTGTCCAAGGTTTTTCCCTATGTGATAGCCTGAGATACGGCCTCGTGGGAAGGGAAAGACCTGACCCGTCCCCCTGGCCTGACATCCCCCCGCCTGACACCCAAAGAGTCTGTGCTGAGGAGGATTAGTAAAAGAGGAAGGCCTCTTTGCAGTTGAGATAAGAGGAAGGCATCTGTCTTCTGCTTGTCCCTGGGAATAGAATGTCTCGGTGTAAAATCCAATTGTATGTTCTATTTACTGATAGGAGAAAACTGTCTTAGGGCTGGTGGTGAGACAAGCTGGCAGCAATCCTGCTCTTTATTCTAAGGTTGGAGGTGAGACATGCTGGCAGCAATCCTGCTCTTTATTCTAAGGTTGGAGGTGAGACATGCTGGCAGCAATACTGCTCTTTATTACACCAAGATGAGAAATGTTTGAGATGTGAGATGTTTGTGTGAGTGCACATCAAGGCACAGCACCTTTCCTTAAACTTATTTATGACACAGAGACCTTTGTTCAGAGGCTCTCCCCACTATTACCCTATTACACTGTTACCCTATTGTCCTGCCGTATCATTATCTGGTAGAGATCATGATCAATAAATGCTGAGGGAACTCAGAGACCAGTGCCGGAGGGAGGATGCGGGTCCTCCTTATACTGAGCAGCAGCAGTCCCCTAGGCACACTTTTCTTTCTCTATACTTTGTCTCTGTATTTTACTTCTTTTCTCAGTCTCGCGTCCCACCTGACGAGAACCCACAGATTGTGGAGGGGCTGGCCCCCTTCATTTTGTAAACAGCAGATTTAAGCACATAATTGCTTAAACCAGGAAGGTGACAGTTGCAGTAATCTGAGATCATTCCACTGCACTCAAGCCTAGGTGACAGAGATTCCGCCTAAAAAAAAAAAGGACAACAGGGGCCAGGCACAGTGGCTCATGCCTGTAATCCCAGCACTTTGGGAGGCCAAGGCAGGTGTATCACCTGAGGTCAGGAGTTCGAGACCAGCCTGACCAACATGGTGAAACCCCATCTCTACTAAAAATACAAAAATTAGGCCAGGTGTGGTGGCATACACCTGTAATCCCAGCTACTTGAAAGGCTGAGGTAGGAGAATTGCTTAAACCCCGAAGGCAGAGGTTGCAGAGACAAGATCATGCCACTGCACTCCAGCCTGGGCAACAGAGTGAGACTCCATCTCATTTAAAAAAAAAAAAAAAAAGACGGCAGGAACATTACCACTGACCCCACAAAAATACAAATAGCTATTGAAGTTTACTATAGACACCTCTATACACAAAAATAGAAAATCTAAAGGAAATGGATAAATTTCTAGACAAATAAATTCTCTCAAGACTAAACAAGTTGAAGCCCTAAATAGATCAATAACAAGCTCCAAAATTAAGTTAGTAGTAAATAGGCTACCAACTAAAAAAACCCAACACCAGAAAATTCACAGCTGAATTCTACCAAGTGTAAAAAAAGCTGATACAATGCCTTCTAAAACTATTACAAAAAATTAAGGGACTTCTCCCCAGCTTTTTATATAACAGCATCAATCTGACACCAAAACCTGGCAGAGATAAAACAAAGAAGAAAACTTCAGGCTAATGTCCTTGATTAACATTGCTGCAAAATGCTCAACAAAATATGGGCAAACCAAATCCAGCAGCACATCAAAAAGCTAATCCACTATAATCAAGTAGGCTTTATTGCTGGAATACAAGGTTGGTTCAACATACAAAAAAAAAAATCAATAAATCTGATTCATCACATAAACAGAACTAAAGAACCACAAAATTATCTCAATAGATGCAGAAAAAACTTTCAATAAAATGTAACATTGTCCATGTATAAAACTCTCAACAAACTAGGCACTGAAGATACATACTTCAAAATAATGAGTTATCTATGACAAATTTGGCCGGGCGCGGGGGCTCATACTTGTATTCCCAGCACTTTGGGAGGCCGAGGTGGGTGGATCACGAGGTCAGGAGATTGAGACCATCCTGGCTAACACGGTGAAACCTCATCTCTACTAAAAATACAAAAAAAAAAAAAAAAAAAAAAAAATTAGCTGGGCGTGGTGGTGGGCGCCTGTAGTCCCAGCTCCTCGGGAGGCTGAGGCAGGAGAATGTCGTGAACCTGGCAGGTGGAGCTTGCAGTGAGCCGAGATCGCACCACTGCACTCCAGCCTGGGTGACACAGTGAGACTCCGTCAAACCAAACCAAACCACACCACACCACACCACACCACACCAAAGTAAAATAAACTAAAGTAAAATAAACTAAAATAAAATAGAAATGAGTTATCTATGACAAATCCAAAGCCAACATACTAAATGGACACAAGCTGGAAGCATTCCTTCTGAAAACTGGCACAAGATAAGGATGCCTTTTCTCACTGCTCCTATTCAACAGAGAATTGGAAGTCGTGGCTAGAGAAATCAGGCAAGAGAAAGAAACAAAATTCACCCAAACAGGAAGGGACGAAATCAAACTATCCCTGTTTTCAGATGACATGATTCAGTATCTAGAAAACCCTATAGTCTTGGCAGAAATGCCCTATAAACCGACAACTTCTGCAAAGTTTCAAAATACAAAACAAAGGTGCAGAAATAAGTAGCACCTCTGCACATCAACATCCAAGCCAAAAGCCAAATCAAAAACACAATTCCATTCAAAAATGCCACAAAAAGAAGGTATCTAGAAATACAGCTAACCAGAGAGGTGAAAGACCTCTAGGACAACAATTACAAAACACTGCTCAAAGAAGTCAAAGATGACACAAATACAAAACTATTTCATGGTCATGGACAGAGAAATCAGTATCATTAAAATGGCCAGACTGACCAGGCATGATGGCTCATGCCTGTAATCCCAGAACCTTGGGAGGCTGAGGCAGGCAGATTGCCTGAGATTAGGAGTTTGAGACCAGTCAAGACAACATAAAGAAACCCAATTTCTACAAAAAATACTAAAAGAAAAATTAGCTGGGCATGGTGGTGTGTTCCTGTAGTCCCATACCTGGGAGCCTGAGGTAGGAGGACTGTTTGATCCCAGAATGTTAAGGCTGCAGTAAGTCAAGATCATGCCACTGCACTCCAGCCTGGGTGACAGAATGAGACCCTGTCTCTTCATGAAATAAAATAGAAAAAAAAATTTTTTTCTAATGAAAATATAGGACTGGGCACGGTGGCTCACATCTGTAGTCCCAGCACTTTGGGAGGCCGAGTTGGTGGATCACGAGGTTAGGAGTTCAAGACGAGCCTGGCCAACATGGTGAAACCCCCTGCTACTAAAAATACAAAAATTAGCCGGGCTTCGTGGCACGCGCCTATAATCCCAGCTACTTGGGAGGCTGAAGCAGGAAAACTGCTTGAACCCAGGAGGCAGATGCTGCAGTGAGCCAAGATCATGCCACTGCATTACAGCCTGGGTGACAGAGCGAGACTCATCTCAAAAATAATAATATTAGTAATAATACAGGCTGGGCGCAGTGGCTCACACCTGTAATCCCAACACTTTGGGAGGCTGAAGCGGGTGGATCACCTGAGGTCAAGAGTTCGAGACAAGCCTGACCAACATGATGAAACCTCAGCTCTACTAAAAATACAAAATTAGCCAGGCGTGGTGGCACATGCCTGTAATCTCAGTTACTCGGGAGGCTGAGGCAGAAGAATCGCTTGAACCTGGGAGGCAGAGGTTGCAGTGAGGCGAGATCGTGCCACTGCACTCCAGCCTGAGTGACACAGCGAGAGTCCACCTCAAAAAAAAAAAAAAAAAGTAAACTAATGCAGAAAGAGAAAACCAAATGCACTATCTCATTTTTAAAAGAGCTAAATAATAAGAACACATGGATGCAAAGAGGGAGAAAAATAGACACAGGCCTAGTTGAGGTTGGCAGGACAAAGACCCGTTTGGGCTGGGCGCAGTGGCTCATGCCTGTAATACCAGCACTTTGGGAGGCCGAGTTGGGAAGATCACCTGAGGTCAGGAATTCAAGACCAGCCTGGCCAACATGGTGAAACCCCATCTCTACTAAAAATATAAAAATTAGCCTGGGCGTGATGGCAGGCATCTGTAATCCCAACTACTTGGGAGGCTGACGCAGGAGAATCACTTGAACCCAGGAGGCAGAGGCTGCAGTGAACGGAGATCACACCATTGCACCTCAGCCTGGACAACAGCAAAACTTCATCTCAAAAAAAAATTTTTTTAATTAAATAATAAAAAAAAAATACCCATTTGGTGTTATGCTTAGTGCCTCAGTGAAAAAATAATCTACATCAAACTTTCATGACACAATTTTACTTATGTAATAAACCTACATGTGTACCTCTGAACTAAAATTAAAAGTTGAAAGGAAAAAACTCTATGGGTGGGGGTAAGTACAATATGTAAGCTGAAAGATCGGTTTGTGCTATTTATTTCTGGGTCCATGCAGGCACGTGAGATTATGAACAAGTGGCCCAGAACCCTAAATTGGTGGGGAAAACAGGTTGCTGCTGCAGATTCAGTGTCTGGGGAACGGGAATATGCCAGGAGACTTGTAGACACTTTTGTAGGATTTTTGCAAGAAATGCTAGAATCAAAAATGCTGTGAAGTTCCTGAGGGTGGTGCCTTGTCCTGAGAGGGGTGTGGATACATCAGTGTCTAGTGGGCATGATTGTGAGTCGGTGGGAATCCTGTGGTGGCAGCTGTGGAAAGAGAAGGTCTGTCATCAGAGCTTCTCTTTCCTCTAAATTTTCAGTCCTCTCTCACTCTAAGAGGAGACCTGGAATCAGAAAACAATGGGCAGTGTGACAGCCAGTACACAGGCGAGTAGAGCCTCCCATTCCCAGACACTCTGAGTTTTATTCCAGGCCAGGCCTTTATGGCATTTTTATTCTGGCACAAAAGCTATAGAGTTTGCTGAATACCAAGCAACTCTCCAACACCAATTCTTTGTCTAACATTCAAATTCTGACACCACCCAGAGTCAGCACAGACCCTGATTCAGGGCTTGGTCTCAAAATACTGTTCTTACTACAGATGCCAGTAACAAACCCCATGGGCCCATTTATGCTTCCAAATTATGAGCCCATTATGAGCTACTGTTTAAAAATTCAGGAGTCCCATAAACTTGCTCAAGTTCAATAACTTAACAGTGCTATACACAGAACTCAGAAAAACACTGTAGTTATGTTGACTGGATTATTATAAAAGATACAACCCAAGAAAAGTCAAATGAAAGAAATGTGTAAGACAAAGAAAAGAGGTGGGGAAAGATGAAGCACATAAGTAATCCTGGTAAATGGCTATAATTAATAAAATTCTCCATCTTTTGTGTGCTCCAGAAACAGTTTATGGAAAGAAACACACATCCCATTATGACTTAGATGATGCACTCTTTTCTTACCTATCACGTAGCCAGACATAGACTCTGCCCATTTTCTTCTTCTCTTAGAAAAATCAGCTGAATTTGTCTTCAGTGATCAAAATAAAATACTACTTAATCAAACTTAGGTTTATCTCCTTCCCACAGCTCCTGAGCTTTGAGCTACCCTCAGTCTGAGCCAACATACAACCCCATTATATGCTCCTCCTAAGAACATGCTAAACATTCTCCGACTTAGAATCTGATTTTTTCACCCTCCATTTGCCATTCCCCTCCCACTTTGTTTCTAATCTTGGTTGCTCCTTTCTATGAAGAAAAGCCACCCTTGTCTGCCTAACCTTTGAGATCTTTAAAGATCTTATAGTTGGTACTTTCTCCTGTTGCAATACTCCTTTGGAACTTAATTTTTTAATACAAATCTAACTTTGTTTTAGAAACTGCCTCAAAGCAAAAACAACTTTATCTTTAGTAAGATCCTTTCGGTCCTGTTCCATCTTAATCTTAACTGCACCTGTCTGTGGGTCCCCAGCTTTCCAGGGCTCTGTAGCTTCTCTCCAGATAAAAGGCTTCTTCCATGGCTGGAGTGAACAGGCTAGGAAATCTGCAGGGGAGGCTCCCCAGGAAGAACTAACTGGGCCTTTAATAACCTCCTTTTGCAGGCTCAATATGAGCCTTTAGCTTGGAGTCACTGGGCTCAAGTTTTAATTTTCAAGTAAGAGTTATTCACTCAGGTTTTGAAACCAAGTGTTTGAAAAATCCAGTAAAATTACTCAAACACAGTGCTCATACAAAAGAAAAAAAACTTAAGGTGCTTACATTTTATACCTCAACAAGAAAAGCAAAAGAATCTATTTCTTTCAGACAATAAATGTACTACTTTATTATCTCCATTATGAATCATGTAGTAAACAATTGGTCATATGGGGACACTTCTAGGAGGTACCTACCAAGTTTTATCTTATAAAATTTAGCATTGGCCAGGCGCGGTAGATCACACCTGTAATCCCAGCACTTTGGGAGGCCGAAGTGGGCAGATCACAAGATCAGGAGTTCAATAACAAACAGCCTGGCCAACCTGCTGAAGCCCCCGTCTCTACTAAAAATACAAAAATTAGCTGAGAGTGGTGGCGTGCACCTGTATTCCCAGGTATGCTGGAGGCTGAGGAAGAATTGCTTAAACCCAGGAGTCGGAGGTTGCTGTGAGCCAAGATCGCGCCATTGCACTCCAGCCTGGGCGACAGAGCAAGACTCTGTCTCAGAGGAAAAAAAAAAATTAGCATTAAACTCATACATCAAGATTACAAGATATAGAACAGAGATATTCACTCACAGAAACTTACCCTGCAATAAGAGGAACTGATGTTTTTATGAATCTATGTAACTCAGCAATTATCCACCACATTTCTTGTGAAATGTGAATGAATACACATTTTCTTGTGTATTCATTTTCTACAGCCAAAATGGAAGAGAGATTTTCCTTATTCTTTCCCTTGATAGCTCTCTAAAAGCTAACCCTTGAAATTCTGTTTGAAAACACCCAGGCATAAAAACACACCTGAGTGACTCACCCCTATAATCCCAGCACTTTGGGAGGCCGAAGTGGGCGGATTACCTGAGGTCAGGAGTTCAAGATCAGCCTGGCCAACATGGCGAAACACCATCTCTACTAAAAATACAAAAATTAGCCGGGCATGGTGGCGTGCACCTGTAATCCCAGCTACTCAGGAGGCTGAGGCAGGAGAATCGCTTGAACCTGACAGTCAGAGGCTGCAGTGAGCTAAGATCATGCTACCGTACTCCAGCATGGGCAACAAAACGAGACTCTGTTTCAAAAAATAAAAAACACACCTGAAAAAATTTCTAAACTCACACTGGGGGAAAAAAAAATGAGAATTTTTAACAATGGAATATATGATTAGATATTTTTTGAAACCCGCCTATTTTATGTTTTTGTACATATTTTCTTACCTTTCAAGCTCTACTAATAAACTACAATTTACAGTTTAAAAGAGTCAATATAAGTGAATAGATCTTTTCAAGGAGACAAAACAAAGGAGTGGCAGTGCTGATTAGAAAACCAATGTGTCTGACTCATATGTCAAGTCAGACCATCCAATTCCTGGAGAGATTCTCCCACTCCATCCTGCTCACTTAAGTGCCCAGTGACCACCCTCTCAGGAGACACTGCATTACGCCCCAACGAGTGCCCCAAATGCATTTTACTTGGCAAGTTCTTGTACTATCTCACTGAGGTCAGGTTTTTTTTCTGTCTTTGGGGATACGATTTTTTTTCACAAATCTTAGAGAATCCGGGTAGCAGAAATTATTTCTGTTTTCCCCTCAATACCAGCATCTGATCGCTGACCAGCAATGTGTCTCCAAGAAATGAAAGCTGGCTTGGATAAAAATAATCTTAATGTCTTAAAGGGTTAGCTTTTCAAAGGAAGAATACACCAGCAGATTCCTCTAAGCCCCAGGGCATTCACCGGCTTCCTTGAGGCTACACTCCATACCTCAGCTTGTTCTGTAAGAGAAAATGACCCAAGAGCTAATATTAACTCTAGCAGACAGACACGGTGGGTATTTTGGTTTATTCAGACAGTACAGGACCAGGAAAAAACTAAAGGGTGGCTGAGGACACATCACCCCATAAAGTTTCCAAAAACCATTGACCCCTAAAACATGATCTCTGCGCTCAGGAAGATAAAAGGAAAAGAGGCACAGATTTTTTACGATACAGTGTCAGGAGATTACTCTTTGCTTTCTTCTCATGGAAAATATTTAAAAACAGAAAATAAATTTTTAAAATGTTTTCAATGTGTTGTCGGTAAATAATTAAAATACAGTATGAAAAACGTACACTAAAGGACAAATAGTTCATAATGTGAATTAGGGAGAGAAAGTTGACAGCTCCTTGAAGTAAAATACTAAATTTTCAGTTCTTGAGATTGTCAGAACCGGAAATTTACTATGCGTTTTTACTTCAAGCCAGAGTTAGGCTGGAGGTAAGGAGAACTGGGGGATACACGGGAGACTCTGCTTGGAACACTTGTAAAAAATGTAGGGGAAAATCAGTCCTCTGTGGAGTATGAAAATAGTTAAGTGGCAGGCAATTTAGTCTGAGGTGGAAATCTAGGCCCTGGATTCCTGCTTTGAAAAAAATCTAACTCAAATGCATTTTTTTTTTTTGGTAAATTACTACATTAGAGGAAACAAAATTCAGGCTTAACTAACTACAAACTGTCAATTAAGCTCCAATTACATAACCAGGAAATTAGTACCCTCAAGGTGAAAATTAAGAAACTAAGAAACTAAGGCGGGGAGCGCTGGCTCACGCCTGTAATCCTACCACTTAAGGAGGCCGAGGCCGGTGGATCGCCTGAGGTCAGGAGGCTGAGACCAGCCTGTCCAACATAGAGAAATTCCGTCTCTACTAAAAATATAAAAATCAGCTGAGCGTGGTGGCAGAAGCCTATAATCCCAGCTACTCGGGAAGCTGAGGCAGGAGAATCGCTTGAACCTGGGAGGCGAAGGTTGCAGATCCTACCACTGCACTCCAGCTTGGGCGTCAGTGCAGGACTCCGTAAAAAAACAAACAAACAAACAAAAACACTAAAAAGAAGAGGAGAGAAACAAAGACAGGAAGACAGAAAAAACATAACTGTACCTAACCAATTATTGAATTTGGGATTTTTGCATCATGCACCTTATAAAAGTCTTTCAAGGCCCTCTTATGAACCAAAAACTACAACCCACAGGGGTGATCTAAAATTTTTGAACCACTCTTTGACGAAATTATTTAATATTTTTGCGGAGACTGCCATTTTTTGTTTTGTTTATGTTTTTTTGAGACAGAGTCTTACTCTGTCGCCCAGGCTGGAGTGTAGTGGGGCGATCTTGGCTCACTGCAACCTCCTCCCGGGTCCAAGCGATTCTCTCGCCTCAGCCTCCCGACTAGCTGGGATTATAGGCATGCGCCACTATGCTCGGCTTTTTTTTTTTTTTTTTTTTTTTGAGATGGAGTCTTGCTCTGTCACCAACGTTGGAGGGCAAATGGCGCGATCTCGGCTCACTGCAACCTCCGCCTCCCGGGTTCAAGCGATTTTCCTGCGTCAGCCTCCTGAGTAGCTGGGATTACAGGACCGCGCCACCACGCCAGGCTAAGTTTTTGTATTTCTAGTAGAAACGGGGTTTTACCATGTTGGTCAGGCTGATCTTGAACTCCTGACCTCGTGATCTGCGTGCCACAGTATCCCAAAGTGCTAGGATTATAGGTGTGGGCCACTGCGCCAGGCTAATTTTTGTATTTTTAGTATAGACGGGGTTTCGCCATGTTGGCCAGGCTGGTCTCGAACTCCTGGCCTCTGGCGATCCGCCAGCCTCGTACTCTCGAAGTGCTGCGATTACAGTCGTGAACCAACGCGCCCTGCCTGCCATAAATTTTTAATAGGGGGAAACAGGAACTGGAAACGCAGCGGACTAAAGCTCTTCCCATTCACGAACCCGCACGCCGAGTCAGGATTCTCCCGACTACCCTCCCGTGGTCCCTGCACAATCCGGGAGAGACGCGGCGCTGCGGGTGCAGAGCTACCCAGAGGGCTCCAGGTCAGGGCACAGTCACTGCACAGGGAAAAGACAAGAGGCCCGGGGGCCCGGCCATCAGCGCTGCCGCCATCTTATGGCTGAAGGGGACTGAGGCCGAACTGGGCAAGGAGAACTCGGGGCGCAGTTTGCGGAGACGACTGAGGGGAGGCCCGAGTCCGCCACAGCCACTTCCCACCGGTTCCAACCAGCCCCTCCCTCTCTCTCCGGATGTCGGAGCCGCCACTCTCACCATTTCTAGGCTTCCAGGGGGACCCTGGCGTCTTAGCTGTGGATCTCCCAATACTTGCAGGTCACAGGGCCACAGAGGCTGGGCCTCTAGGAGCAGGGAGACTCAGCGCAGGGAAGACGAGACCAAGAGCTCCAGCTGCAGCGAGAGACAAAGGCCCCGCCAAATCCCGGAAGCCGCCCTGTCCGCTCCAGCTGCGTGCCTGATTGGACAGTCCCCAGCTCAGCGTCCCTGATTGGAAAACGTCTAAGGCCCGGCCGCTTCAGGCCTTGAGTGACAGAAGACTTGACCAAATGCTGGACTGAATGAAGTAAGAGTGACAGCCTAAGCTGCAGCCTTTTCAGGCAGGCCTTCCTCCCTGAGCTGAGCCAGGCCCACCCCGGAGGGTATTTGCATTTAACCTCGTGTATAAGGTTTCATGTATTTATAAATAATATACTATATGGCTATTCACAAAGGAAAAATATATAACAATAATTTTAAAACTTCAGTTTTGATGATCTTCCTGGCTTCTGGCATTTGAGCAAGCAGCCTGAGATTTTTTTTAAAAGGCAACCCCTCTGAAATAAAATATAAGCCACATGTGAATTTTAAACTTTCTAGTAGCCAACTTTAAAAAGAAACAAGAAAAAGGTGGAGTTGATGTAACAATTTAATTTACCCAATATATCCAAAATATTATCAGTTTGTGAGCAATAATGAAATATATATAAAGTTTATACATATAATATAAAGTTATATATATATAAAAACTAAATCTTTGAAACTAACTCTGTATTTTACCTTTCTAGCACATTGCAGTTTAGACCAGCGACATTCCACGCACCCAGTAGCCACACGTGGCCAATAGCTGCCATATTGAAGTGCGGCTGAGATGTCAGCTGAATGAAGGGCCTGCACATCAGAGGTGGGGGAAAGCCTCTTCCTACCAACATCTCTCCTCAGTTCCCAGGTTGGAACAGATAGTGGTCATAAAAAAAGCAGAAAGCAGCAAGAATAAGATAACCACACACAGACCACTGCTGGCCACCTGTTGCCCACCTTCCTTCCAGAGATTAGACAGTGAACAAAAACTGATGGGGTGACAGGAGAAAAAACTCTGTCTTCATATCTTTCCACAGTCTTTTTTGAGACAGTTTCGCTCTTTTTGCCCAGGCTGGAGTGCAATGGAGTGCAATGGCGCGATCTGGGCTCACCACAACCTCCACCCTGGGGGTTCAAGTGATTCTCCTACCTCAGCCTCCTAAGTAGCTGGGATTACAGGCATGCACCACCACGCCCAGCTAATCTTTTGTATTTTTAGTAGAGATGGGGTTTCTCCATGTTGGTCAAGCTGGTCTCGGACTCCCGACCTCAGGTGATCTGCCCACCCCCGCCTCCCAAAGTGCTGGAATTACAGACGTGAGCTACCGTGCTCGTCCAGGATGGAGTGCAGTGGCACGATCTGGGCTCACTGCAACTTCCACCTCCTGGGTTCAAGCAATTCCCTGCCTCAGTCTCCTGAGTAGCTAAGATTATAGGCACCCACCACTACGCCCAGCTAGTTTTTGTATTTTTAGTAGAGACGAGAGTTTCACCATCTTGGCCAGGCTAGTCTTGAACTCCTGACCTCGTGATCTGCCCACCTCGGCCTCTGAAAGTGCTGGGATTACAGGCATGAGCCCAGCCCTGTCCACAGTCTTGACCTCCTTTGTTTATATATGAAGAAAACAGATTAAAGGCAAACTTATTTTGCTATTTGATCTTGGCCCTAATGGTCAGGCTTTGTGGTGTGGGGGGGTCTGTGAGAGTATAAGGACAAATCACATGCATAAATGTCTATATGTATTTCTGCATTACTCAGCATTATCTTACAAGACATCCAACTTTATTTATTTTTATTTATTTTTGAGACGGAGTCTCACTCTGTCGCCCAGGCTGGAGTGCAGCAGCGCAATGCGATCTTGGCTCACTGCGACCTCCACCTCCCGAGTTCAAGCTATTCTCCTGCTTCTGTCTCCCCAGTAGCTGGGATTACAGGCACGTGCCACCCCGTCCAGCTAATTTTTTTGTATTTTTAGTAGAGACGGTGCTTCACCGTGTTAACCAGGATGGTCCCCTTCTCCTGACCTCGTGATCCGCCTACCTCGGCCTCCCAAAGTGAACCACCGCGCCGGGCCAAGACATCCAACTTTAAATCAGAAATAAAAAATTAGAGGCTGGGCACGGTGGTTCATGCCTGTAATCCCAGCACTTTGGGAGGCCGAGACGGGTGGATCACGAGGTCAGGAGATCGAGACCATCCTGGCTAACACGGTGAAACCCCCTCTCTACTAAAAATACAAAAAATTAGGCGGGCGTGGTGGCGGGTGCCTGTAGTCCCAGCTAATCGGGAGGCTGAGGCAGGAGAATGGCGTGAACCTGGGAGGCGGAGCTTGCAGTGAGCCGAGATGGCACCACTGCACTCCAGCCTGGGAGAGAGTGCGAGATTCCGTCTCAAAAACAAAAAAAAAAGTTTATGTGACTTACGTATAATCTTTAACAAATAAGGCAACTTTAAAATTATTGGTAAAATAGTATCAGCAATGTCTTAAATATTGTTAGCATTTCGTTAACTTTTTTTGAGATGGAGTCTCACTCTGTTGCTCAGGCTGGAGTGCAGTGGCGTGATCTGGGCTCATTGCAACCTCTGCCTCAGCCTCCCGAGTAGCTGGGATTACACGCACCTGCCACCACGCCTGGCTAATTTTTGTATTTTTAGTAGAGACGGGGTTTCACCATGTTGGCCAGGCTGGTCTTGAACTCCTGACCTTGTGATCCACCTGCCCCAGCCCCTCAAAGTGCTGAGATTACAGCTGTGAGCCACCGGGCCCAGCAACAATTTTTTAATCAAGGGGGTTTTGGCCCGGTGCAGTGGCTCATGCCTATAATCTCAGCACTTTGGGAGGCCAAGGCGGGTGGATAACTTGAGGTCAGCAGTTCGAAACCAGCCTTGACAACATGGTGAAACCCTGTCTCTACTAAAAATACCAAAAGTTGGCCAGGTATGGTGGTGCATGCCTGTAATCCCAGCTACTCAGGAAGCTGAGGGAGGAGAACAGCTTTAACCCAGGAAGCAGAGTTTGCAGTGAGCCGAGATTGCACCACTGTACTCTATCCTGGGTGACAGAGTGAGAGTCCATCTCAAAAAAAAAAAAAAAAAAAAAAAAAAAAGTGGTTTTATGATTATTCCTGCAAGAATACTCTAAGATTTGCCCTAAGGGTTATAAATGATAAAACCCAGCACAAGACAGAATAATCTTGGCTTGCGTAAGCTTGTAAAATATTGTTGGCTTGATGAAAACAGCTAAATTGCTAAATTGTGCACTTTTGGTATAAACCTAAAATTAACCTTAATTTTTTTTTTTGAGAATGGTATGAGGTTACAGATTGGTTTAAGAGTGTGCCCTTTCTTAATGATATGCATGGAAAGGCAGAACGCAATTTCAGGATACCAAAAAAACTTCCCCTAACTGGTACTTAACTAGTGAGGCTGGGGTGGAAGAGCTTTTCATTGATATGCCCCTTTAACAATTCACTTAGTTGAATCAAATAAGGTACTCTTTTTACTTTTACAAAGCCCAGATTGCTTCTCTACCATCCAAGGAGGTAAGAAGTGTTTTTTTGTTTTGAGATGGAGTCTTGCTCTGTCACCCAGGTTGGAGTGCAGTGGCTTGATCTCGCCTTACTGCAGCCTCCGCCTCCCGGGATTCTCCTGCCTCAGCCTCCCAAGTAGCTGGGATTACATGCGCTCACCTCCACACCCAGCTAATTTGTGTATTTTTAGTAGGGATGGGGTTTCACCGTTTGGGCTGGGCTGGTCTTGAACTCTTGACCTTAGGTGATCCGCCTCCCAAAGTGCTGGGATTACAGGCAGGAGCCACCATGCCCGGCCAGCTGAGAGTTTTAATGCTCTGTTACACAATTGGTTTCTCTGGCAATCAACCCTGGTCCTGAGGCTGTCCAGAAGCCTCCAGCCAGAAGTCATCTCATTAACATACAAAAGATGCTTCTCTTTTCAGACATTCCAAAGATTTTAGCTGCATATGAAGAAACTGAGACAAATTCTAGATTTTAGGGGCTGCAAATAAACTGAGACAAACTCTAAGTACTCACATTGATAAGAGCATCCAGACCTGGCTCAGCTCTAGCCCTCTCTGGAAAGCTTTGCTTTACCCACCTCCTTTTAATTACAATCTACCCCCAATAACCCTGTGGAATTCTTTATAGCAGCAGCACGTTCGGGCATTTCACATCTTTGATATAATCCTGGTGTTTGTTGTTTACTTCCTTACAGTTTTGTTCCGGGGAGCTATGTCTTGTTTACCACTATATTCCCAGTGCCAATCACAGTGCTCAGCCCATGGCAGGTGATCAATGAATAGTTGTCTAATCAAGGCACAACAGCACTGTCTGTAAAAGGGAAGCAGGAAGGATTAGGTCAGAGCACACTTTAGCTCAGCCACTTCCTACCTGGCTGACTTTGGGCAAGTTCCTAAATTTTTTCTTCTTTCAGTTACCTTGTCTGTGACACGAGGAATCATTAAACTTACCTACAGTTTTTGCTGATGAAGATTTAATGAGCAAAAATATCTAAACAGCTTTGAAACACTGGTTGGCACAGCAAGCGTGCTCCATACATCAGCTGTGTCAATGAAGAGTTAAACTCTTTAAAATATTTGAAGAAATTTATTCAGAGTCAAATATGAGTGACCATGCCCCATAACACGGCCCTCAGAAGGTCCTGAGGACATGTGGCAAAGATGTTCTTCAAAATGTTCATTACTAAGGCATCCATCTCCCATTACTTCAATGCACTTTGCTAAACAATGCATTATTTCCGAGAAGACGTCTGAATCTGTTTCTGTACCAATGGTCTTAATTAGAACATCACATAAATTGCCACATCTGTGTGAGATACTCAGGACTACAGACTCTCGCACACTCCAGGAGAAAAGGCATGGATTCTGCTGCTGCCCCTCCAACGCCATCGTGGAAATAAAATTTCAGTAAAGGAACTATCAGTTTGACAATCTGCTTGGTGTACTCCACAAAGCACAGTTAAATCAGCTATGTGCTGCAAAAGGTCACAATCTTTTTTTTTTGAGATGGAGTCTCGCTCTGTCACCGAGGCTGGAGTGCAGTGGTGCCATCTCGGCTCACTGCAATCTCCACCTCCCTGGTTCAAGCGATTCTCCTGCCTCAGCCTCCTGTGTAGCTAGAACTACAGGTGCCTGCCGCCATGCCCAGCTAATTTTTGTGTTTTAAGTAAGACAGGGTTTCACCATGTTGGCCAGGCTGGTCTTGAACTCCTGACCTCAGGTATCCACTCACCTCGGCCTCCCAAAGTGCTGTGATTACAGGCATGAGTCACTGCGCCTGGCCGAGGTCACAATTTTTCCTGTGTGCACAGACCAGGTAACAGAAGAAAATCATATCACCTGTGTGATTGGTGCAAAGACAATGTCCTCAGATGCCAGGACCCAGGCATAAAAGTTACATCACCTGGATGTTGGACCCAGCAATATGTCACAGTGGCCCAAGTAGGCAAAACAGAGACAGAAGAGTCACATAATGTCAGTGCAGGGCCCAGCAATGTCACAAAGTCTCCTGCAGGCAAAACCTAAAAGAAGAGAAAAGTGCTGGGCATAGCAATATGCTACAATGTTCCTGTAAGCAGGGACCAGGCAGAAGAGAGTCACATCACCTAGATGCTGGGCCTAGTGATATGTCAACCATCTTTTCTGTAATAAAGATCCAGGCAGGAGAAACACATCACCTGGTTGCTGGCCACAGAAATGTGCCACAATTTTCACTGTAGGCAGGGTGCAGGCAGAAGAGGAGAGTCACATCTCCTAGGTAATAACTGTGACATACCTGTGCAGAGGTATATCACAATGCCCCCTGGAGGAAGGAGCCAGGTAGGGGACTCCCCATCCCTTAGGTGTTGAGCCCAGTGTCACATCTGAGTATGTCACAATACCCAAATATGTGGGGCCTGAGAAAAAAGAGGAGAGTCACATCACCAAGATGCTAGGCCAATGGTATGTCACAATTTCCCTGTGAGCAGAGACCAGGCAGGAGAAGAGTAACATCACCATGGTTATGGGCATTCAGTTATGTCACAAAGCCCCCTGTAGTCAGGGCCCAGGAAAATAATGTTCCATCACCTGGGTGTTGAGCCCAGCAATATGTAATGATGTCTAATGTGAAACATTGTGCTGCAATATGGCACAACATGCAGGACACAGGTTGGAGAGTCACATAACATAGGTACAGGATCCAGCAATATTTGACAATACCCAAAATTTGTGGTGTCCAAAAACAAAAGTCACATCACCGAGATGCTGGGTCCAGTGATACATCACAATCTTCACTTCAGGCTGAACCAAGGCAGAAGCATCAAAGCACTCCGGTGCATAACAAAGACATATGTCACAATCACACCTGCAGGAAGGTCCAGTAATTAAAAATCCTGCACATGTCCCAGTTCTAGACATGTGAGTCACCACATTCTGTATGTTGGGTCTAAGTGTGCTAGTGACAAGCTCACCAACTGAATCTGTGCATGAGAGCTGAGAGCCTTCATCCCTTCCATGAACTGTTTGGCCCTAAGCCCAGGTAGGAGAGTCAACATGTCCCCCAGCCAATTAGGGACATGTTGACTCTCCTACCTGGGCTTAGACAGGTAGAATTCTCACTGCCTATGAACTGGATTTAGAAATAAATCACTATTTCAACTCTAGCCAGATGTTCACATATGACAGTCACAATTTTAACTGTAGACTATGTATGTGTGTGAGATTCAGGGCCTCACCAGTGGGCTCTGTCAACGTGTGAGGGTGACAATTCTAACAGTTGGCCGGGAGTGTATATGAGAACCACAATCTCACCTGTATGCTGAACCCTGTAATGACACTCTCTGTACCACAAGAGATTTATATAGTATGCAAGAAAGTGGGAATTCATTATGACCTTTGTACAAGGAGACCCAGAATCATATTCATGACTCTAGGCCTAGCCGGAACAGACAGCATCTTGGTTGGGCCGGGCGCAGTGGCTCATGCCTGTAATCCCAGCACTTTGGGAAGCCGAGGTGGGCAGATCACCTGAGGTCGGGAGTTTGAGACCAGCGTGACCAACATGGAGAAACCCCATCTCTACTAAAAATACAAAATTAGCTGGGTATGGTGGCACATGCCTGTAATCTCAGCTACTTGGGAGGCTGAGGCAAGAGAATTGCTTAGACCTCGGAGGCTGAGGTTGCAGTGGGCGGAGATCACGCCATTGCACTCTAGCCTGGGCAACAAGAACGAAACTGTCTCAAAAAAAAAAAAAAAAAAAGAGAGAGAGCATTTCTCCTATTAAATAGTGTGACGTATGAGAGTAATCATTGCATCTGTGATCTAGGTCAAGATATATTTTACAGGCCAGGCGCAGTCGCTCGCACCTGTAATCCCAGCACTTTGGGAGGTCAAGGCAGGTGCATCACCTGAGCTCAAGAGTTTGAGACCAGCCTCACCAACATTGGGAAACCCTGTCTCTACTAGAAATACAAAAATTAGCCAGGTGTGGTGGCTCACGCCTGTATTCCTAGCTACTGAGGAGGCTGAGGCAGGAGAATTGCTCGAACCCAGGAAGTGGAGGTTTCAGTGAGCCAAGTTCATGCCATTGCACTCCAGCCTGGGGGATAGAATGAAACTGTCTCAAAAAAAAAAAAAAAAAAAAAAAAAATTATTTTACAATCCTGCCTGTGAATAGGGAGAGAGGAGAGTCGCATCATTTGGGTTTTTAGCCAGGAATATGACGCAACCTTTTTTTTTTTTTTTTTGAATGGAGTTTCGCTCTTGTTGCCCTGGCTGGAGTGCAATGGCACAGTCTCAGCTGACTGTAACCTCCGCCTCCTAGGTTCAAGTACATGATTCTCATGTCTCAGCCTCCCAAGTAGCTGGGACTACAGGAACATGCCACCATGCCCAGCTAATTTTTGTAATTTTTTTTTTTTCTCCCCGAGACAGAGTCTTGCTCTGCTGCCCAGGCTGGAGTGCAGTGGCATGATCTTGGCTCACTGCAACCTCCCCCTCCCGGGTTCAAGCAATTCTCCTGCCTCAGGCTCCCGAGTAGCTGAGATTACAGGTGGCTGCCACCACACCCAACTAATTTTTGTATTTTTAGTAGAGACGGGGTTTCACCATGTCGGCCAGCTGGTCTCAAACTCCTCAGGCGATCCACCCACCTTGGTCTCCCAAAGTGCTGGGTATTACTGGCATGAGCCACCAGGCCTGGCTTGACACAACCTTTTCTGAGGGCAGAGACCAGTCAGGAGTGTGACATCACCTGAATACTCAGCCAGGAATAAGTTACAACCTTCTCCTGAAAACAGCACACAGGCAGCAGAATCACATCACCTGGGTGCTGAGCCCAGCAATCAGTAACAATGCCCTCTGTGGTCCAGGCCCAGGCAGCAGACACATATCACCTGGTACCGGGGCCAGCCAGTTTTTTCTGTGGGGCGAGTACAGGTAAAAATGGAGAGTCACATCTCCCAGGTTACTGATGCAGAGGTCTGTCACAAGGCCCTCTGTAGAAAGGGCCCAGGTGGCAGTCTCCCATTTTATAGGTGTTGGACCTAGTAATATGTCTTAACATGAAAAATATTCAGGCCTAAGCAAAAAACGAGAGTCACATAACCTGAGTGCAGGGCTTAGGAATATGTCACAATGCACCCTGTGGGCAGCTCCAAGGCTGGAAAAAAGAGTCACGTCTTGGAGGTCCAGAGTCAAACCATATGTAACAATCTCATTTGTGGGCCTGGCCAAGGCAGGAGAGTCTGATCACTAAGGTGCCCTGCAGATGCATACAATCACACCTGCAGGCAAGTCCAGGGATTAGATTAGAAATTCCAAACATGTCCAGGTTCTAAAGGTATGAAAGTCAACACCTCCTGTATGTTGGGTCTAAGTACATGAGTCGCAATGTCAACGATCGACAGAATGCGTGCAAAAGAGCCACAGTTTCTTCTGCAGACTGTATCTTCTTAGTGCGGTCACAGACTTACACGTGTGGTGACTCTTGGTCTAGAAGTCACTAACCCACCTGTGGACCAGATCCACACGAGAGGCAATTATCCAACTTTTGACAGCCTCTGTGAAATTCAGAACTTCAATAGTGGGATGTGTTTACATGGGAGAATGACAATCCTTACTGTTGCCCGGGTGTGCATTGGACAGACACTCTCTGTGTCACCTGAGGACTTTCTACAATACGTAAGATTGGTAATCCTCTGTGACCTTTCCACAGGAAGGAGCTCCAGAATCTTTCCTGTGGTTCTAAGCCCAGATATGAGAGTCAACGTCTCTCTAATTGACTGAGTCCAGATAGGAGAATCTTCACCTTCCTATGAGCTGGATTTAGAAATCAGTCACCATCCCAACTGTAGCCAGATGTTCACATATAACAGTCACGATTCCAACTGTGGACTGTGTTCACATGTGATTCAGGACCTCACTAGTGGACTCTTGTCAATGGATCAGGGTGACAACTGTAAAGGTTGGTGTGGTGTGCAGAGGAAAAATACAATCTCAGTTGTGTGCTGCACCCTGTTATGACATTCTCTGTACACACTAGGGCTTTATAGATGTGAGAGAGTACTAATTCTTTATGACTTTTGTACAGAAAGACTTTCTAATTTTCCTCAGCCTAGCTGAGGGCAACATTCTCTCTCCTATTGGCTTCTGCAAGGTATGACAGTTATCATTACATCTGCATGCTTGGCCAGATATATGTCACAATCCTACCTGTATGTAAAGAGCGAATGCAAGAGTGACATCAATTGTGTGTTGGGCCAGGGCTATGTCACAATCCTCCCTGAGGGCAGGCATCAAGCAGGAGAATCACATCACTGGGGGCTTTACCAGGGATGTTACAATCCCCTCCTGAAAGCAGGGCACAGGTAGAAGAGTGAGATCCCCTGGGTGCTGGGCCCAGATATGACAGGCACAACAACGACTGGTTGCCGGGCCCAACGATATGTCAGAATCTTCCCTGTGGGCAGAATGCAGGCAAAAATACAGGGTTTTATCTCCTGCATGATGGATGCAGAAATACATCACAAAGCTGGGCACGGTGGCTCACAACTGTAATCCTAGCATTTTGGGAGGCCTAGGCAGGTGGATCACCTGATTTCAGGAGTTCGGGACCAGGCTGATCAACATGGAGAAACTCTGTCTCTACTAAAAATAGAAAATTAGCCGGGCATGGTGGCAGATGCCTGTAATCCCAGCTATTCGGGAGGCTGAGGCAGGAGAACCGCTTGAACCCGAGAGGCAGAGGTTGTGGTGAGCCAAGGTCGCGCCACTGCATGCCAGTCTGGGCAACAAGAACAAAACTCCATCTCAAAAAAACAAAAAACCAACAAAAAAACATCACGAGGTCTCCTGTGGGAGGGACTCAGGCAGAAGCCTTCTAGCCCCTACGTGTTTGTCCCGGTTGTATGTTACAATATCCAAAATATAGCAGGTCTCAGGCAAATGAGGGGAGTCACATCACCTAGGTGCTGGGTCCGGTGATCTGTCACAATCTTTTCTTTTGGCAGGCCTTAAGCAGAAGAGAAGAGTCACATTACCTAGATAATGAATAAAGAGATGTTATAATATTTCCGTGGGAGCATCCATGCAGGGCAGTCACATCACCTTGGTGTTGGACTCAGAGACATGTTGCAACATGCAATGTATGCAGGTCCCAAGCAAAAGAGGAGAGTCATATCACCTAGGTTCTTGGTCCAGAAATATTTCACAATATTTCTGGAGGGGAGGGCCTAGGCAAAAAAGTCACATTACCTAAGTGAGAGGCCTAGAGATATGTCACAATGTCTCCTGCGGGTAGGGCTCATAAACAAGAAGAGAGTCACATAACCTAGGTGCTGGGCTCAGCTTTATGTTCCAATCATCCCAGTGGGAAGGGCCCAAGCATGAAAGAAGAGTCACATCACATAGGAGCTACGTCAAGCGATATATCACAATTGCCGCTGTGGACAAACCCCAGAAGAGGAGGCACATCATCTAGGTTATGGGTCCAAACATATATCACAGTGACTTGTGTGTGCAAGGACCAAGCAGAATAATTACATCACTGCTTGGTCCAGCGATAAATCACTCTATTCTGTGGGCATGGCCCAGGCAGTAGAGGAATGTCAAATCATGTCGGTAAAAGAGAGCATTTATCTGTGCTTTTCCCATAGGAGAGATTGCAGTGGGTCAATAGGTAGGTCACAATGCTTCCTGTGGTCAGGGTTCAGACAGAGAACTCACATCATCTTGGTGCTGGGCATAGCAGTATGTCTCAATGCCTTCCAAGGGCACAGCCAAAGCTGTAACATCACCTTAGTGTTAGGCCCAGCAATATGTCATAATCTCCTTTGTCGGCAGAACCTAGAAAAAAGAAAAGTCACATCAGCTAGGTGCTGTACCCAACAATATGTCCCAATATCCCCTGTGAGTGGAGAACAGGCAGGAATAAAAAGTCACATTTCCTGGGTGATTGGTGAAGACATATATTACAATCCCCTCTGTAGACAGGTCCAGGATGAAGCGTTACATCACCTGGGTGTTGGATTCAGCAACGTTACAATGGCCTATGTGTTTAGGGCACAAACAAAAGAGTCACATAACATACACCCAGCAATATGTCACAATACACCTGTGGGCAGCACCAAGGCAGAGGAGGAGACTCATATCACCTGGGTGCAATGCCCAGTGATGTCACAATGACCCCTATGGGCTGTATCAAGGCAGAATAGAATCACATTACCAAGGGTCTAGGTCCAGTGATATGTCACTATGAGCTGGGGCCAGGAAAGAGACAAATAACTCAGATGCTGGGCCAAGGTGTATGTCACAATTACACTTGTCGAAAGGTCTTGTGACGACACTAACAATTACACGCTTGTCCTCAGTCAAGGGATGAGAGTCAACACCTCCTGCATGTTGGGTCTAAGTACAGGGGTCACAGTCTCAGTGGTGGACTGGATTTGTGCAAGAACCTCAATTTCCTTTGCAAATTATGTGCCTTAGGCTGGGCATGGTGGCTTACACCTGTAATCCCAGCATTTTGGGAGGCCAAGGTGGGCGGATCACTAGAGGTCACGAGTTCAATACCAGCCTGACCAACATGGTGAAACCCCAGCTCTACTAAAAATACAAAAAATTAGCCAGTGGGGTGGTGGGCACTTGTAATCCCAACTACTCGGGAGAATCAGGCAGGAGAATCGCTTGAACCCAGGAGGCAGAGGTTGCAGTGAGTTGAGATCAGGCCACTGCACTCCAGCCTGGGTTACAAGAGTGAAACTTCATCTCTAAATAAATAAATAAAGCTCCATAGTGAAGTTACAGTCACAAAGGTGTGCTGAATTTTGATTAAAGAGTCACTAACCCAACTATGGACAAAATCCACAAATGAGAGTCAATTTTCCAACAATCAACTGCCTCCAAAAGTGAGGTTCAGAATCTCAAAAGTAGCGTGTGTTTATTTAAGTAAATGACAATCTTTGGTATTGACTGGGTGTGAATATGTTTCACAATCTCACCTGTGTGCTTGGCCCTGTCAGGGCACTCTCTTGTGGACTGTATATGGTGTGCATGAGAGTTGAAACCTGCTCTGAGAACTCTGCGCTGCTTTGGACCCATGATCTAATGTGACCCTAAGTCTAGGTATGAGAGTCAACATCTCTCCAATTGGCTGGCTCCAGGGAGAAGAGTCCTCAGCCACCTATGAGCTGGGTTTAGAAATGAGTCACCATCTCAACTGTGGCCACATATGATATGTGAACACACATGTTCACATATGATAGTCACAATTTTAACTGTGGACTGCATCTGTGCATGAGAATTACGACCTCATCAGTGGGCTTTTACCATGTGTGAGGATGACAATTCTAAAAATTGGCAGGGAGTGCTTCCATGAAACATGATCTAACCTGTTTGCTGGGTCCTATGATGACATGCTCTGTACACTGTACCATCCGAGTGCTTTATACAATATACGAGAGAGTGGTGATTCTCTATAACCTTCATGCAGAGAGGAGACCCGGGATGTTACTCCTTTTTCTAAGCCTAGCTGTGAGAGACAGCATCTCTTCTATTGGCTGGTATGAAGTATTAGAGTCATCATCAAACCTGTGAGCTGGGATGAGATACATGTTACCAACCAACTTGTTGGCACAAACCACTCAGGAGAGTGACATCACCTGGATGCTGGGCCAATGATATGTAATTTTTTTCCCTGAGGGCTGTGAAAAGGCAGGACAGTCACATCATCTGGGTTTTCAACCAGTGGCATGTTACAATTTTCTCCTGAAAGTTATGCACATGCAGGAGACACACATCACCTGGTGGCTGGGCCCTGCAGTGTGTCACAATCTTTCCTGAGGGCAGAGTGCAGGCAGAAAAGGCATCACATCTTTTATGTAATGGATGCAGATATATGTCACAAGAATCCCTGGGGACAGGGCTGAGGCAGGAGCCTCTCATTTTTTAGGTGTTTGGCTCAGTGAAATGCCACAATTCCCAAAATATGTGGTTGCTAGATAGAAGAGTCGCATCACCTAAGTTCTGGTTTCAGTGATATGTCACGATCTTTCCTTTTGACAGGGTTCAGCGGGGAGAGGAGTCATATCACTCAGGTGATGAACAAAAATAAATGTCCCAATAACCCATGCTCATGGTACATGTGAGAGAGCTGAATCACCCGTGTGTTGAACCCAGTGACATGTCAAAATACACAATTCATGCAGGGCCCAGGCAGGAGAAGATAGTATCTTCACCCAAGTGTCAAGCCCAGTGATACATCACAATACCTTCTGTGACAGAGTCCAAGCAGTGGGGAAGAGTCACATTACCTAGATGCTGAATCGAAAAATGTGTCACAATATCCCGGCCCGCGGGATAGTCGAAGCAGGCCCTGGAGGAGGGGGTGGGAATTTGGGGAACAAGAGATACGAGAAATGGAGACAAGACAGTGCTCTGATCAAGTCTCGTTTAACGGCGGTAATGCAGTGCCTTATATACACTTGGAGGGGAAGGGGTTGGTCCAAGGCGAAAATGATCTCATAGTGGAGGCGTGGCCAGATAGGTATTGGTTTCTCTGGTCGAACGTCATGTTGCACCTGCGCTGTCAGGTAGTAATTTTCACGGGCGCGGGAAAAATGGGTGAAGAAGAAGCAGGAAGAGCGCCATCTTTTATGAGGTATTAATACAGGGAAAAAGGTAAATCTAGGGAGGAGGTAGAAGGTGGAAATGAATAGAGCTCAGGCGTTTTTAATCGTCAGTTATTATTCGCTATGGCCGGGGCGTGCAGCTCCGGACATCACAAAAATCACTGAGCAGAGAGCCCAGGCAGGAGAGTCAAATTACCTAAATGAGGGGCTCAGAGATATGTTGCAATGACCTCTGTAGGTAGGACTCAGGAGAAACAGGAGAGTCACATTATCTAGGTGGTGAGTAAAGCTATATGACACAATCACCCAATTTGATAGACCCAGACAAAAGAAGAGAGTCACATCACATAAGTGCTGGGCCAAGTGATGTGTCACAATCCTCATTATAGACAGTTCCCAGGAAGAAAAGGAGAGTCACATCACCTAGGTGATTGGTCTAAAGATGTCACAATAAGCCGTGTGGGCTGGGATCATGAAGAAGAATCGAATCACTTGTGTGTTGAGCCTAGCGATAAGTCACTCTCTTTTCTGTGGGCATAGACCAGGCAGGGGAGGAGAGTCATAATATCTAAGTGCTGGAGCCAGAGACAGGTCACAACCTCTACTATTAGCAAAGCCCAGGTAAGAAAAGAGTCACCAGGCAGTAGCTCATGCCTGTAATCCCAGCACTTTGGGAGGCCAAAGCGGGCAGATCACCTAAGGTCAGGAGTTCGAGACCAGCCTGACCAACATGGAAGAACCCCCTCTCTACTAAAAATATAAAAAATTAGCTGGGCGTGGTGGTGGGCACCTGTAATCCCAGCTACTTGGGAGGCTGAAGCAGGAGAACTGCTTGAACCCGGGAGGCGGAGGTTGCAGTGAGCCAAGATTGTGCCACTGCACTCCAGCCTAGGCAACGGTGCAAGACTCTGTCTTAAAAAAATAAATAAATAAATAAATTTAAAAAAAAAAAAAAAAAAGCTCTACTATGTACTAAATATTTGACAAAATATTCTTTTTTTTTTTTTTTTTTTTTGAGACAGAGTTTCACTCTTGTTGCCCAGGCTGGCAGGCTGGAGTGCAATGGTATGATCTTGGCTCACTGCAACCTCTGCCCCTAGGGTTCAAGCGATTCTCCTGCCTCAGCCTCCCCAGTAGCTGAAACTACAGGCACCTGCCACCACACCCAGCTAATTTTTGTATTTTTAGTAGAGATGGGGTTTCACGATGTTGGCCAGACTGGTCTTGAACTCCTGACCTTGTGATCCACCCGCCTCAGCCTCCCAAAGTGCTGGGATTACAGGCATGAGCCACTGTGTCTGGCCCAGGGACGCATATTAAACAGCGACAAATATTATTACTTCTCATAAATTATTTTGTTGTATTGTTCATTAATATGTAAAAAATTGCTAGGATAAAATTTAGTATATAGTCAATATAGTCCAAGAAAGATTGTTGCCAGGCATGGTGGCTCATGCTTGTAATCTCAGCAATTTGGGACTCCAAAGGAGGAGGATCACTTAAATTGAGGAGTTCAGGACCAGCCTCACCAACATGGTGAAATGTCTCTATCAAAAATACAAAATTAGCCAGACTTTGTGGTGCGTACCTGCAATCCCAGCTACTCAAAAGGCTGAGACAGGAGATCACTAAAACCTGGGAGCCAGAGGTTGCAGTGAACCCAGATCGCACCACTGCACCCCATCCTGGGTGACAGATGACTCAGTCTCAAAAAGAAAACAAAGATTTTTGCCATTCTTGCTATAATGCTATAAACCTGCAAATCCTATAAAACTCTCAATTTCATATTCTCCATGAATTATTACAGGTACACACCTGTAATCCCAGCTACTCAAAAAGCTGAGACAGAAGTATTGCCACCACACTCCAGCGTGAGGAATAGGCGAGACTTTTTCTAAAAAAATAAATAAATAACAAAAAAAATAATGCAGAAACAAAAGACCAACCCCGGATCTCTTGAATGAGAATCTGCATTTCAAGAAGATCTCCAGTTCATTGTTGCACACGACACAATTTGCAAAGTATGCTTCTAAATCACTGACTTTGCTGAGAATTATACACAGCTGATTCTGGATGATTTAAAATAGCACTCAGGCTGGCGTGGGGGCTCACGCCTGTAATCCCAGCACTTTGGGAGGCCGTGGTGGGCAGATCATGAGGTCAAGAGATCAATACCATCCTGGCCAATATGGTGAAACCCTGTCTCTACTAAAAATACAAAAATTAGCTAGGTGTGCTGGCCTGCGCCTGTAGTCTCAGCTACTCGGGAGGCTGAGGCAGAAGAATGGCTTGAACCCAGGAGGCAGATGTTGCAGTGAGCCAAGATCATACCACTGCATTCCACCTGGCAACAAAACTAGACTTTGTCTCAAACAAACAAAAAAATACATAAATACAATAAATTAAAAAAATATAAAAAATTAGCCAGGCGTGGTGGTACACATGTAATCCCAGATACTCGGGAGGCTGAGGTGAGAGAATTGCCTGAACCTGGGAGGCGGAGGCTGCAGTGAGCTGAGACTGTGCCACTGCACTCCAGCCTAGGCAACAGGGCAAGACCTCGCCTCAAGAAAACCAAACAAACAAAAAAAATCACCAGGCTGACTTCTGCGTAAAATATTCCCTGATCTAGCATCTACTTTCACCACGTTCTATCCCTTCCCTTCCCAGTTTTTTTCTGACCTTGTTTTCTCTTCTTTATGAAAGTCCTTTTCTCTCTAACCTTTAAAATTCTCCAACATCTTATAGTTGGTGCTTTCCCCTTGTTGCAATACTACTTTAAAATTAAGTAAATTCATTAGCTGGGCATGATGGCAGGTGCCTGTAATCCCAGCTACTTGGGAGGTTGAGGCAGGAGAATTGCTTGAACCCAGGAGGCAGAGGTTGCAATGAGCCGAGATCGTGCCATTGGACTCCAGCCTGGGGAACTCAGCAAAATACCATTTCAAAAAAAAAAAAAAAAAAAAATTAAGCAACTTCTTGCCAAGCACAGTGGCTCACACCTGTAATTTTAGCACTTTGGGAGGCTGAGATCGGTGGATCACCTGAGGTCCAGAGTTTGAGAACAGCCTGGCCAACATGGTGAAACCCCATCTCTACTAAAAATACCAAAATTAGCCGGGCATCGGGGCGCCCGTTTGTAGTCCCAGCTACTAGGGAGGGGAGACTGTGGCGGGAAGATCGCTTGAATATGGGAGACAGAGGTTGCAGTGAGTCGAGATTGCACCACTGTACTACATCCTGGGTGAGAGAATGAGACAAAAAAATTAAGAGACTTCTTACCTAAATCTAAATTTGTCATATTTTACAAAATCTAGAAACAACCTCGGAATAACAACAACTCTATTCCCAGAAAGAGCTTCCCAACCCCACTTCTGTGCCAATCCCAACTGTATCTGCCTGTGGATTTCAAGATTTTCAGGGCTCTGCGGCTCCTCTAAGTATAAATGCTCTGTCTATGGCTATTGTGAGCAGGCTGGGACATCTGTAGAGGAGGCTCTTGGGCAGAACCAGCCGCTCCTTCAATGATCTCCCTTTACAGGCAAAACTATACTTAGCTTGGAGTCACTGAGTTCAGGCTTCTACTTACCACTCAGGGTTACTCACTTAGTTTTAAATAAGAAAATGAACAATGTATGGCCAGGCGCAGTGGCTCAATGCCTGTAATCCCACCACATTGGGAGGCCAAGGCAGGAGGATCACTTGAGGTCAGGAGTTCAAGACCATCCTGGCCAATATGGTGAAACCCTGTCTCTACTAGAAATACAAAAATTAGCTGGGCATGGTGGCATGCGCTTGTAATCCCAGCTATCCATAAGGCTGAGGCACGAGAATCCCTTGAAACCGGGAGGCACAGGTTGCCATGAGCCAAGATCACATCACTGCACTCCAGCCTGGGCGATAGAGCAAGACTCAGTCTCAAAAAAAAAAAAAAAAAAAAAAAGTCAAAAAACAAAAATGACCAATATTTCAAGAAAAGATTAAAATCACTCCAACACATAGTTTATGGAATATTTTAAGGAAATTGTAAGACTTAAATTTTCTACTATAATATAAAAAGCTTAAGTAAGGTTGGGCACAGTGGCTCACACCTGTAATCCCTGCACTTTGGGAAGCCAAAGCGGGTGGATCACCCGAGGTCAGGAGTTCAAGACCAGCCTGGCCAACATGATGGAACCCCATCTCTACTAAAATATAAAAATCAGCCGGGCATGGTGGCAGGTGCTTGCAATCCCGGCTACTCAGGAGGCTGAGGTAGGAGAATCACTTGAACCTGGGATGCAGAGGTGCAGTGAGCCGAGATTAGAATACTGCACTCCAGCCTGGGCAACAAGAGTGAAACTCCATCTCCGCCAGGCATGGTGGCTAACGCCTGTATAATCCCAGCACTTTGGGAGGCGGAGGCGGGCAGATCACAAGGTCAGGAGATCGAGACCATCCTGGCTAGCATGGTGAAACCCTGTCTCCACTAAAAATACAAAAAAAAATTAGCCGCGTGTGGTGGCGGGCACCTGTAGTCCCAGCTACTTGAAAGGCTGAGGTAGGAGAACGGCGTGAACCCGGGAGGCAGAACTTGCAGTAAGCTGAGATCACACCACTGCACTCCAGCCTGGGAGACAGAGCCCTGTCGCTCCAAAAAAAAAAAGGTTGAGAAGGAACTTTTTAACTGTTTACACACTTGTTCATTTTTATGTCATTGGGGGAGGACCCCTCAATATATTTCAGAGTCAACGGGTAACATTTTTTTTTTTAATAATTTTTTTTGAGACTGAGTCTTGCTCTGTCACCCAGGCTGCAATGCAGTGGCGTGATCTCGGCTCACTGCAATCTCCACCTCCCGGGTTCAAGCAATTCTCCTGCCTCAGCCTCCTGCGTAGCTGGGACAACAGGTGCCCGCCACCATGCCTGGCGAATTTTTGTATTTTTAGTAGACACAGGGTTTCACCATATTGGCTAGGCTGGTCTCAAACTCCAGACTTTGTGATCCATCCACCTCCACCTGCCAAAGTGCGGGGATTACAGGCATGAGGCACCATGCCCAGGTTTTTGTTTTGTTTTGTTTTTTAAGATGGAGTCCTGCTCTATTGCCCAAGCTGGAATGCAGCGGCGATCTTGGCTCACTGCAACCTCCGCCTCCTGGGCTCAAGCAATTCTCTCGCCTCAGGCTCCTGAGTATCTGGGATTACAGGCACACGCCACAATGCCCAGCTAATTTTTTGAATTTTTAGTAGAGACAGAGTTTCACCATGTTGGCCAGGCTGCAAATAATTTTTTACTCTGGGGCTGGGTGCAGTGGCTCATGCCTGTAATCCCAGCTACTCTTGAACCTGGGAGGCGGAGGTTGCAGTGAGCCGAGACTGCACCACTGCACTCTAGCCTGGGTGACAGAGTGAGATTCAGTCTCAAAAAAAAAAAAAAAAAAAAAAAAAAAAAAAAAAAAAGAGTATACTCTGCACCAGCAGCATTAACACAAAAAAAGGTTGTATTAAACCCTGACACCCACTCAAATGTCACCTCCTCTATAAAGCCCTCTTTGATTTCCCTCTATGTCAGTGGCACAATTGATCACTATTACCATTCAGCTCCTCAATACAAGTCTTTTTATTTACAAGTATTATTCTCCAGAATAAATTAATCATTTACACCTATCCATGCCAATGAACTATAAACTCCTGTAGGGCAGGTATGTCGAACCCTGTTCATCTGTGTAATCCAAATGTCTTATACATAATAGATGTCATATACAAAAAAATCAAAATGCTGTCAGGGAATTATTGGAAAAGCTACCAAATTCTTTTAAGTTCAAGTGGTATTTAGTTTTCTATTCCTGTGTTAGTTTGCTAAGAATCATGGCTTACGGCTCCATCCACATTCCTGCAAAGGATACGATCTCATTTTTTTTTATGGGTGCACAGTGGCATGGAGTATATGTACAACATTTTCTTTATCCAGTCTATCACTGATAGGCATTGAGGTTGATTCCATGTCTCTGCTATTGTGAATAGTGCTGCAATGCACATACGCATGCATGTGTCTTTATAATAGAATGATTCACATTGCTTTGGGTAAATACTCAATAATGAATTGCTGGGTCAAATGGTATTTCTGTCTTTAGGTCTTCAAGGAGTTGCCACACTGTCTTCCATAATGGTTGAACTAATTTACACTCCCACCAACAGTGCATAAGAGTTCCTTTGTGAAAAAATAATTTTAATTTTCTAAGTGGTTAGCTTTTTAGACAAATGGTATACAAGGAAATTTTCCACAGGCCTAGGCCATCCAGCTGCTCTTCTGAGAGGCTACACTCTTACTCTTCAGGCTGTCCTCTAAGAGATGATCCAGGGGATGATATTCATTAGACACTCCAAGAGATATGGCCACTGTGGGCATCTTGGGTTATCCCAGACAGTTCTGAAACTCACGACCAAGAAAAGACTAGAGGGCTGCTGTAAAGGGCCCTGTAATTTCTCCAAAGCAAACCTTCAACCCAAATATGTACTAATAAGGTGTGTGTGCCTAAGGAAGATAAAAGGCGGAGAGGCGCAGAGATTTTTTTTTTTTTTAACAGTGGAGTTCCAGAGGAACTCCCGCCTGGGCAACACGAGTGCAACTCCGTCTCAAAAAAAAAAAAAAAAAAAAAAACCTGTTTACAGACAGAAAACAAATATTTAAAAACCTGCCATTCACTGCTGTGTAAAAACATAATTAACAATTAAAACACTGTGTTTGAAATGTACAATAAAGGACAAATAGTTGATAGTGTTGTAAATTGGAGAGAGGAAGTTGTCCTCATTTCCTACATTTGAGAATGTAGGAACGAAAGTGGAAATTTATAATTTCCTGAGTTAAGCTAGGAGAAAAGGTGGATTTGAAGTCCTCTTTGCCATACATTAGTAAGTCACCGAGGAAACCAGTCCTCCTGTGGAGTGTTAAGATAATTAAAAAGCAGGAAATTAGACTGAAGTGGCTCTAGTAACCTGTGTTCATAAGTAAAAAAAAACCTAACTCGATTTCTTACAAATTACTATTTTTAAGCAGAAACAAAATTCAGGCTTAACCAATCATAAACCTGCAATTAACTTCTGATTACATAACCAGGAAATTTCCACCTGAATCATACAAATAAGATGACTACATAACTGTAACCACTCTTTGAATTTGGTTTGCCTTCTCACACGCCCTTCATAAAACCCTTTCCTTTATGCCGCTCAGGTGGGCCACATATTTGACTGGGTGCTTTCCATTTCACCAATCACTGCTCAAATAAACTCGTTAACGTTTTAACACTGACTCCCTTTAATACTTAATAGAAGAGGCTGGGCGCGGTGATTCATGCTTGTAATCTTAGCACTTTGGGAGGCCATGGCGGGCGGATCACTTGAGGCCAGAAGTTCCAGACCAGTTTCCACCATGGTGAAACCACTTCTCTACTAGAAACACAAAAATTTGCCAGGCGTGGTGGCGCAGGTCTGAATCCCTGCTTCTCGCGTGTGCTGAGGTACGGGAATCGCTTGAGCCTAGGAGGCGGAGGTCGCAGCGATCACGCCATTGCACTTCCAGCCTGGCTGACAGAGCAAGACTCCGTCTCAAACAAAATGTTTAAAAAAAGAGACTGGGAGTCTCACCTGCCGCAGCTCCTCCCACGCACACACCGAGTCAGGATTCTGCCCTGATGACCCGCCTGGCATCCCTGAACAATCCGGGAAATACTCGGGGCTGCGCGCAGAGCTGCCCAGGGAGCTCCAGACAGGGCGCCGCACAGTCGGGTCGCGGCGAGACGCCGGGGTCCCGGCTACGGGCCCAGCCGCCATCTTACGGCGAGAGGGACCTAGGGAGGAGCTGCGCCAGCGGGGACTCTGGTGGGCGACCCGGGAGCGGACTGTGGGGAGGCCGGTACCACCGCTCTCCCCTCTCGGGATGCCCAACCCCGCACACTCACCTTTTCCCATCTTCCAGGATGTCCTGGCATCTTAACTGTGCGTCTCCCAGAACCTGCAGATAACAGGGCAACAAATTGTGACAGTCACCGGGCGCTCCCGATGTGGAGGATGAAGAACAGCAGAGACCGATCCCAAGCTCTGGCGCCAGCGAGGTACAAAAGCCCCACCAAATGCCGGAAGCCACGCCCTCCTCTCCAACTGGGCGACTCCCGCGCCAGCGCCACTGATTGGATAAAGCATCAGCACTCTCTCCATACCACCCCCCTCCTCTCAGCATTAGTGCATTTTACGGATAGGAAAACAGGCTGAAGTAGGTAGGGTAACGTGCACAGGGAATTACAGCTAATTAAGAAGTGAGCTGAGACTTGAGATGCACTTGCTCTTTCCCTTACCTGGGTCGGCTTGTATAATGCATCTTATTTACTACTTAAGGGTAAGAAAAGAACATTTGGACTGTGGTTTGTTTGTTTTGTTTTGTTTTGGTACCTAGTTTCGCTCTTATTACTCCAGGCTGGAGTGCAATGGTGCGATCTTGGCTCACTGCAATCTCCGTCTCCCGGGTTCAAGCGATTCTCCTGCCTCACTGCCTCAGCCTCCCGAGTAACTGAGATTGCAGGCATGTCCTGCTACTTTTTTTTTTTTTTTTTTTTTGAGACGGAGTCTCGCTCTGTCGCCCCGGCTGGAGTGCAGTGGCCGGATCTCAGCTCACTGCAAGCTCCGCCTCCCGGGTTTACGCCATTCTCCTGCCTCAGCCTCCCGAGTGGCTGGGACTACAGGCGCCCGCCTGCTCGCCCGGCTAGTTTTTTGTATTTTTTTTTTTAGTAAAGACGGGGTTTCACCCTGTTAGCCAGGATGGTCTCGATCTCCTGACCTCGTGATCCCCCCGTCTCGGCCTCCCAAAGTGCTGGGATTACAGGCTTGAGCCACCGCGCCCGGCCTACTTTTTGTATTTTTAATAGAGACCGGGTTTTGCTGTGTTGGCCAGGCTGATCTCGAACTCCTCACCTCAGGTGATTTGTCCGCCTCAGCCTCCCAAAGTGCTCAGATTACAGGCGTGAGCCACCGTGACCGGTCCATTTGGACATTTCTTTAACAACTTTTTAATCATTTTGATAATGCAGGAAAGACCTTCATCCCATCCCTGGACCCCTCTCTCACCATGCTGTACCACACTGCTGACCACATCGTGGGATGACCATTAGGAATGGGGTGGGGGTGGGGGACAGCTGAGGCTGAGAATGGTTAAGAAAGAATTATGTTACCCCAATTTGTTCATCTTAGAAAGGCTCCTCAATTATTCCGTGTGAAGTGGCTATTCCAGGGTAACTGTGCCCTGACTGCGCTGCATCTCAGTCTGACTTCTCTTTTTTAAAATCACTGGATTACTCTCACTAACGGGGGTATTTCATTTTCTATTTGAAAATGGCCAACTGTCCTTTGTGGGTGTCCTGATTTGATTTGCTAGTTTAGACCCTGGTGGTAGGAGTGAGGAAATATTGAGACACATCAGAACACCTTATTCTCAGTTAGAGAATATACAGGAATTTCTTAACATCTAACGGTTTTCTCAATACCCATTATATTTAACAGTGATAGCTTACAGGGCAGGAAGGGGACACAGAGGACACAATCTTAGAAGTTAATTAGGTCATACAATTTTTTGTTTTGCTTTGTTTTTGGAGACAAGGTCTCACTTTAGTGCCCAGGCTGAAGTGCAGTGGCACAACCATAGCTCATAATTCGGTTGTAACAGTTCTTTAAAAAATATTTTTGGCTGGGTTTGATGGCCAACACCTGTAATCGAAACACTTTGGAAGACCATGGTGGAATGATTGCTTAAGCCCAGGAGTTCAAGACCAGTCTGGGCAATGTAGTGAGACTCAGTCTCTAGAAAAATTTTAAAAATTGGCCTTGTATGATGTTGCATGCCTATAGTCCAAGCTACTCGAGAGGCTGAGGTGGAAGGATCACTGGAGGTTGAGGCTGCAGTGACCTATCATTCGGCCTCTACACTCCAGCCTGGGTGACAGAGTGAGACCTGTATGTGTACACACACACATACACACATACATATATACACACACACACATATACACCCTATATATATAATCAAAATAATATATGTTTAAAGAAATTTAAGCACAGAAAAAAAGTGAAAGACCATTGTGGGGAATGTGATAAAAGGTGAGTGTGGCTCCTACAGTTCAGTGAGATTTGTTTTTCCATCTTGAGGAACTGCCCTCCCACACTGAAACTACAACCCAGAACATGGCAATTCTCACACGGTTTATACTTTGCCCAAACACAGCCGAAGGAGGCCAACATCGTCGTTTGTGACATGGAAGTCTATTCTCCACTGAGACCTTTTAAACATGTTATTGTCAGCCGGGCGCAGTGGCTCACACCTGTAATCCCAGCACTTTGGGAGGCCAAGGTGGGCGGATCACCTGAGGTCAGGAGTTCGAGACCAGCCTGACCCAAACGGAGAAACCCCATCTCTACCAAAAATACAAAATTAGCCAGGCTTGGGGGCACATGCCTATAATCCCAGCTACTTGGGAAGGCTGAGGCAGGAGAATCGCTTGAACCTGGGAGGTGGAGGTTGCGGTGAGCTGAGATTACGCCATTGCACTCCAGCCTGGGTAACGAGAGCGAAACTCCATCTCAAAAAAAAAAAAAAAAAAAAAAAAAAATGTTACTGTCTTCCTGAGTGCGGTGGCTCACGCCTGTAATCCCAGCACTTTGGGAGGCCAAGGCAGGCAGATCACCTGAGGTCAGGAGATCAAGACCATCCTGGCTAACAAGGTGAAAACCCATCTCTACTAAAAATACCAAAAAGTAGTTGGAGTGGTGGCACATGCCTGTAATCCCAGCTACTCGGGAGGCTGAGGCAGGAGAATCGCTTGAACCTGGGAGGTGGAAGTTGCAGTGAGATCATGCCATTGCACTACAGTCTGGGCAACAAGAGCAAAACTCCGCCTCAAAAAAAAAAAAAGTTATTGTCTTAAGCCCTCTTCCTTCTAATAAAGTCTATAAAAATACACACATATAAGCCTGAAACTACTATAAATAAAAATCAGGTTTTTAAAATCCCATAAATAAACAAGCAAACACGGCCGGGCACGGTGGCTCAAGCCTGTAATCCCAGCACTTTGGGAGGCCGAGATGGGCGGATCACAAGGTCAGGAGATCGAGACCACCCTGGCTAACATGGTGAAACCCCGTCTCTACTAAAAAATACAAAAAACTAGCCGGGCGCGGTGGCGGGCGCCTGTAGTCCCAGCTACTCGGGAGGCTGAGGCAGGAGAATGTCGTAAACCCGGGAGGTGGAGCTTGCAGTGAGCTGAGATCCGGCCACTGCACTCCAGCCTGGGCGACAGAGCCAGACTCGTCTCAAAAAAACAAACAAACAAACAAACAAACAAAAAAACAAGCAAACACAAAAACAGTCACTTTGAGGAGACTGTGGGATGGAGGGGATTAGGAGGCTGTCCACATCACCTCCAGGCCCCATGTGGAGGAGGGGATGGAGTCTAGGAAGACCCTGGCTAGTCACTTGTTCTGACTGGGCTTTCCCCCGCTGCCCCACTCCACACTTTGCTAACCATTTCCTGGGAAGAGCTTAGGAACCTCTTGTGCCCTAGTGAGGCAGGGCTTCCCCTCACAGGGTATTGGCGAGGAGGCATTCTGAGACTCTGTGGGAAGCTAGCACAGTGCTTGACAAGTACCTGTGGGAACTGTCATCCTCTGTAACTACCATGTGGCCTTGGAGTGTTCAGATGGCCTGACCTGGCCTGGGGCTTGGCGGAGCTGTTTGAGGGTCAACTGCTTTAGCTTCCACTCTCTCCTCAATCAAAGTGGCTGTTTTTGTGTCTGCTTATTTATGTTTTTTAAAAACCTAATATATAAACACAAAGTGCAGCTGGAGATGCCAAGGCTCAGGGTCTAGAGCTGTGACGCTTGGACTTGCTTGTTGGCCTGTGACCAGGTGAACTCTGGGTGTAAGGTGGTTCCCACCCTGGATCTGCAATCCCCACCTCCTCTCCCAGGCTCTGAGTAACCAACACAAGGCAGTGCTAGAGAGAGGGTGAGTGACAGGCATCAAGCCCATCCAGGAAGATTTGAATGCCATCTGGGCTGGGGCTGTTGGGGTTAGGGACTATGACTGCCTTGGCTTGTCATTGCCCCACCCACAGATGTGCCTGCCCTGTGGTGCTTCACCAGCAGCCAGCTGTCCATGGCCCTAAGCCTGTCTTACCATGCCTGCTTCCTCATGCTGTTCATGTTTTTAAAAAAAAAAAAAAAAAAAAAAAAAATCCTAGCTGGGCACAGTAGCTCACACCCATAATCCCAGCACTTTGGCTGAAGCAGGCGGATCACAAGGTCAGGAGATCAAGACCATCCTGGCCAACATGGTGAAACCCCGTCTCTACTAAAAACACAAAAATTAGCTGGGTGTGGTGGTGTACACCTGTAATCCCAGCTACTCGAGAGGCTGAGGCAGGAGAATTGCTTGAACCAGGGAGTCTGAGTCAGAGGTTGCAGTGAGCCGAGATCGTGCCACTGCACTCCAGCCTGGCAATAGAGCGAGACTGCGTCTCAAACAAAACAAAACAAAACAAAACAAAACAAAACAAAACCATCCTGAGATGGTGCTACTGGATGTGAGTGCTGGAAAGGGGGAGGCACCTTTGTCCTAGGGAATTAGGAGCTGACCAGATACCTCCTGAGCGCCCCGCAGAACAAGTTGGGGGTGGTGCTGCACTAAATGATGCCCCCCCGGAAGATGTATTTGCATTGGTTCAATGAATATACAATGCAGAGGCCTAAATGAAGATATGTGAATGGTGAATGTGGACATCAGTTTGCAGCTGGGAAGCAGGTGCCTCTCATTCTCCCCAGTAAGTGTGGAATGTGTCCGTGCCCATGAGTGTATAGATCTGGCCTTCTTAACTTGTACACGACTCTAGGTCAGTTCTGAGTGAATGACGTGCAGACGAGATTTCTCGTCATAAGTAAGTTTGACATTGTGGCTGCTGCTTTTGCTGCCACCATCCCCAAGACCAACTTGGCTTAAAGTCCAGGCTTTAGGTCAAAACAATGGAGGGCTTCCTGTGTTCTGGGATGGGAAGTTGGAGATCTGTGGTAGGGCTGGGAGTTGGGGTACACTTTAGTTGTGTGCAGAATGAGAGCTGCAGTGGTTTTATGAATCGTGATTAGCCTGACCTGGTTTTAGCTCTCGGTGGGGGAAGGAATCGGCAGTGGTGGTTCCCCAGATATCCATGTGACCAGCCGTGGCCTTCCTGCCCTCAGACCCAGCAAAAAGTACCACCACAGACTCTGACTTGCCTCCCTCCTCCCTGCACCCCAGATGGGAATACCTTGGAGGCTACAATCTGAATGTGTTATTCTCCCCATTTTAACTGTACCTGCCTAACACAGTGAGGGGAGTGAGTATGGGCGGGATGAGGGACCTGAGGAGAAACCAGAGTGGAATCATAAATCCTTGGGAAAAGTTAAAGATACAGGAGTGGGCTGGGCTCAGTGGCTCATGCCTATAATCCCAGCACTTCGGGAGGCTGAGGCAGGCAGATCACCTGAGGTCAGGAATTCAAGACTAGCCTGGGCAACCCGGTGAAACCCCATCTCCACTAAAAATACAAAAATTAGCTGGGCATGGTGGCACACACCTATTGTCCCAGCTACTTGAGTGGCTGATGCAGGACAATTGCTTGAACCCGGGAGGCAGAGGTTGCAGTGAGCCGAGATTGTGCCACTGGGTTCCAGCCTGGGTGACAGAGCAAAACTCTGTCTCAAAAAGAAAAAAAAAGTTTGGTCTATCTCTCAAAATTGAGAAGATGACCAATAGGGAGAAACTGTTAAATTAATTATATCCTAAAGCTGCTCCCTTTCCTGTTTAATTTTAGCGAGTCACATAGATTCATTAAAACATCAGTTTTTCTTTTTCCAGGTTAAATTCATGACAGTGAATATTTTTGTTGTATATCCTGTGATTTTTATTTCTGAGTTTCATGCTAAATTTTATGAGATAAAACTTGAGGCCAGGCACGGTGGCTTATGCCTGAAATCCTAGCACTTCGGGAGTCTGAGGCTGGCGAATTGCCTGAGCTCAGAAGTTCGAGACCAGCCTGGGCAACACGGTGAAACCCCGTCTTTACTAAAATACAAAAGAATTAGCCGGGCATGGCGGTGTGTGCCTGTAGTCCCATCTACTTGGGAGGCTGAGTCAGGAGAATTGCTTGAACCTGGGAGGCGGAGGTTGCAGTGAGCTGAGATTACACCACTGCACTCTAGCCTGGATAACAGAGCGCGACTCCATCTCAAAAAAAAAAAAAACACAAAAAACAAAAAACTTGGTACCTCCCAGAAATGTTCACATATGACTAATTGTTTACTACATAATTTTTCATGAAAATAGTGCAATAATACATTTATTGTCTGAAGGGAATAGATGCTTTTGCTTTCCTTGTTGAGGTCTGAAATATAAGCACCTTAAAATTTCCTTTTGGCAGGGCACAGTGGCTCATGCCTGTAATCCCAGCACTTTGGGAGGTTGAGGCAGGCAGATCACGAGGTCAGGAGATAGAGACCATCCTGGCTGACACGGTGAAACCCCGTACTAAAAATACAAAAAATATTACCTGGGTGTGGTGGCGTGCACCTGTAGTCTCAGCTACTCAGGAGGTGAGAGGCAGAAGAATCACCTGAACCCAGGAGGTGGAGGTTGTAGTGAGCTGAGATCGTGCCACTGCACTCCAGCCTGGACAACAGAGCAAGATTCCGTTTCAAAAAAAAAAAAAAGAATTCCTTTTTTTTACATGAACATAGTGTTTGAGTAATTATGCTGGATTTTTCTTTTTTTTTCTTTTTTTTTTTTGAGACAGAGTCTTGCTCTGTCACCCAGGCTGGAGTGGAGTGGTACGATCTCGGCTCACTGCAAGCTCTGCCTCCCCAGTTCATGCCATTCTCCTGCCTCAGCCTCCCATGTAGCTGGGACTGCAGGCACCAGCCACCACGCCTGGCTAATTTTTTGTATTTTTTTTTTAGTAGAGACAGGGTTTCACCGTGTTGGCCAGGATGGTCTCGATCTCCTGACCTCGTGATCCACCCTCCTCGGCCTCCCAAAGTGCTGGAATTACATGCGTGAGCCACTGTGCCCGGCCCGTGCTGTATTTTTAAACACTCACAAAAACCAAGTGAATAGCTGGGCACGGTGGCTCATGCCTGTAATCCCACCACTTTGAGAGGCTGAGGCAGGCGGATCATCTGATGTTAGAAGTTCAAGACCAGTCTGGCCAACACAGTGAAACCCCATCCCTACTAAAAATACAAAACTTAGCCAGGCATGGTGGCAGGTGCCTGTAATCCCAGCTACTTGGGAGGCTGAGGTGGGAGAATCGCTGGAACCTGGGAGGCGGTGGTTGCGGTAAGCTGAGATTGCGCCACTGCACTCCAGCCCGGGCAAAAGAGTGAGGCTCTATCTCAAAAGAAAAAAAAAGAAGAAGAAGAAGAAGAAAAATCTCTCTCTCTGATTGTCACACCCAGTCTGGAGTGTGACAAAAACAAAACTAACAGGTCAAATTCAGCACGCAGGAAGAAGCACAGGAAAATAGAGAAAAGAAAAAGGAAGAAAAACAACAGCAAGTTACTCTAAGTACTGTGGAAATAAACTGAAAGTGAGGTTAGAAAAAAAGAGAAAGGAAAAAGTCCAAGTAGTTCCAGGTGCTTAGGAAGCCGAGATGGGAAGACCACCTGGCTGAGACTGGGGAGATTGAGGCTGCAGTAAATCATGATTGCATCTCTCTGCTGGGTCTAAACAATACTGCCACTGTCAAGGGCCATCTGGTTGACCTTAACGCTGGAGAGAGCCATCTGGTCGACCTTAGACATGGCAAACTGGCAGTTGAGTCGAATCTTCAGAGTCAATACCTGTCTCAAAATAAACCAAAATAAGTACAGTAAATATTTAACAATAACAAAGAAATAATAACAATATCAAACACCAATAAATACATAAGTGGGAGTGAAGAAAGGTAAAAGGTAATATCACAATTAAGATCTTCTCCCTCTCTTTCTCTGTCTCACTCTCACTCCATTTGTCACACCCAGGCTGCAGTATGCCAAAATAAACAAACAAACAAACAAAAAACAAAAGGTCAACTTCAGTGTGCCGGAAAAAGTGTAGGCAAATAGAGAAAAGAACGTAGGAGAAAAACAGCGGCAAGTCACTCTAAGTACTGTGGAAAGAAACTGAAAGTGGGGTTAGTAAAAAAAGAAAGAAGAAGGTCCAAGTAGTCCCAGGTACTTGGGAGGCGGAGATGGGAAGACCACTCGGGTGAGACCGGAGAGATCGATGCCGCAGTGAATCACAAGCGCATCTCTCTGCTGGATCTGAACAGGCCTGCTATCAGCGAGAGCCATCTGGTTGGCCTCAGTCATGGCAAACTTGCGGCAAAGTCCAACCTCTGTGGCTGACATCTGCCTCATATATACAAAAAAGAAAACAGTAAATATTTAAAAATAACCAAGAATTGATAACCAACAACATTAAAGACCAAGAAATAAACAAGTGGGAGTGAACAAAAGTAAGAGGTAATTAATATCACAAGTAAGATCTTCTCTCTCTCTCTCTCTCTCTCTCTCGCTTTGTCACACCCAGGCTGGAGTGTGACAACAAAAAACTAAAAGGTCAAATTCAGCATGCAGGAAGAAGCATAGGAAAATAGAGAAAAAAGAAAAACAACAGCAAGTCACCCTAATTACTGTGGAAACAGTCTGAAAGTGGGGCTGATAAAAAAAAGGAAAAAGGTCTGAGTAGTCCCAAGTACTCAAGAAGCCGAGATGGGAAGACCACTCAGGCGAGACTGGGGAGGTCTACCTTGCAGTGACAATGGCATCCCTCTGCAGGACTTGAATGGTACTGCTGCCAGCAAGAGCCATCTGGTCAACCTTAGACATGGCAACCTGGTGGCCAATTCCAGCGCTGATGGCCAACATCTGTCTTGAAATAAATAAACAATAAAACCAATGGTAAATATTTAACAGAAACAAAGAAATATTAACCAACAATAATAAGACCAATGAACAAAAAAGTAGAAGTGAACAAAAGTAAAAGGTAATTAGTATCACAATTGATTGTTGTCTCTCTGTCTCTGTCCATCTCTGTCTGTCTGTGTCTCTGTCTCTCTGTTTCTATCTGTGTCTCTTTCTTTTTGTCACTCTGTCTCTCTCTCTCCCTTGATTTCCCTCCAAGCACTGTGGAAGCAAACTGAAATGGGGCTAGGAAAAAAACAAGGAAGTACGTCCGAGTAGTCCCAGGTACTTGAGAAGCCAAGATGAAGAGACCAATTGGGTGAGACTAAGGAGATCGAGGCCACAGTGAAACACAACCGCATCCCTCTGCTGGAGCTGAACAGTGCTGCTGCCAGTAAGCCATCTGGTCGACCTTAGACATGGCAAGCTGGTGGCCAGTTCTAATGCTCCTGGCCAACACGTGTTTCAAAATAAATAAACAGTAAAACTAACGGTAAACATTTAACAGTAACAAAGAAATAATAACAAACAATAATAACACCAATATTTAAATAAGTGTAAGTGAACAAAAGTAAAAGGTGATAATATCACAATTAATTGTTGTCTCTCTGTCTGCCTGTCTGTCTCTATCTGCCTGTGTCTCTTTCTCTTTGTCTCTCTGTCTCTCTCCCTCAATCTCCCTCTGAGTACCGTGGAAGCAAACTGAAAGTGGGGCTAGAAAAAAAAAAAAAGGCCGGGCACAGTGGCTCACGCCTGTAATCCCAGCACTTTGGAAGACCAAGGAGGGCAGATAACGAGGTCAGGAGATGGAGACCATCCTGGCTAACATGGTGAAACCCCGTCTGTACTAAAAATACAAAAAATTAGCCGGACGTGGTGGCGGGCGCCTGTAGTCCCAGCTACTCGGGAGGCTGAGGCAGGAGAACGGCGTGAACCCGGGAGGCAAAGCTTGCAGTGAGCCAAGATCACACCACTGCACTCCAGCCTGGGCAACAGGGCGAGACTCCGTCTCAAAAAAAAAAACAAAACACAGAGGAAGAAGGTCCGAGTAGTCCCAGGTACTTGGGAGGCTGTGATGGGAAGACCAACTGGGAGAGACCAAGGTGATCGAGGCCACAGTGAATCATAATCTATGTGGACCTGGATGGTACTGGCACCAGTGAGAGCCATCTGGTCGACCTTAGACATGGCAAGCTGACAGCAAAGTCCAAAGCTCATGGCCAACATCTCTCTGAAAATAAATTTTTAAAAAACCAACAGTAAATATTTAACAATAACAAAGACACAATAACCAGCAATAAGTCCAATAAATAAGTAGGAGTGAACAAAAGTAAAGGTAATTAATATCACAATTAGTTGTTCTCTTTCTGTCTCTCGGTTTCTTTCTGTTTCTCTGTCTGTCTCCCTTGATCTCTGTGTGTCACACTGTCACACCCAGGCTAGAGTGCAGATGTATGGTTACAGCTCACTGTTGATCGCACACCTCCACTCAAGCCATGGTTTGACAGAGTGAGAAGACCTAGCTAAATAGAAATATATATATAACATCAACTTCAGCATCCAGGAAGGAGCATAAAAAATTTAAAAAAGAGGGAGAGAGAACAAAGAACGCAGAAGAAAAACTACAGTAACTCTCTGTAAGTACTGTTGAAGCCAACTGAAAGTGGGGCTAGAAAAAAAAACAGAGGAAGAAGGTTTGAGTAGTTTCAGGTACTCGAGAGGCTGAATGGAAAGACCTCCAGGGCAAGACTGGGGAGATGGAGGCTGCAGTGAATCACAATCGCATCCTTCCTTTGGACCTGAAAAGTACTACCACTGGTGATAGCTATCCGGTCCACCTTAGACATGGCCAGCTGGCGGCCAAGTCCAATGCTCATGGCTGAAGTCTGTCTCAAAATAAATAAACAACCAACAGTAAATATTCAACAATAAAGAAATAATAACAAACAATAATAAGACAAATAAATAAGTGGGAGAGAACAAAAATAAAAGGTAATTAATGTCACAATTAATTGTTGTCTCTCTCTCTCTCTGTCTCTCTCTCCCTTGATCTCCATGTGTCACAGTTTCACAGCCAGGCTGGAGTGCACGTGTGTGGTCACAGCTCATTGCTGATCACCCACCTGCACTCCAGCCAGGGTGTGACAGAGTGAGAAGACCTAGCTAAAGAAAAAAAAAAATCTAAAACATCACTTTCAGCGTGCTTTCAGAAAAGAGTGTAAGGAAATAAAAGAAAGAGAACAAAAAACAAGGGAGAAAAACCACAGCAACTCCACGTTCTGTGGAAGCAAACTGAAAGTGGAGTTGGAAGAAAAACCGGGAAGATCCAAGTAGTTTCAGGTACTCAGGAGGCCGAGATGGATGAGACGACCATCTGGGCAAGACCAGGGAGATCAATGCCGCAGTGACTCACAATTGCATCCCTCTGCCTTACCTGAATAGTACTGCTGCTGGTGAGAGCTATCTGGTCCACCTTAGACACGGCAAGCCTCTCCCGAGTAGCTGGGACTACAGGCGCCCGCCACCACGCCCGGCTCATTTTTTGTATTTTTAGTAGAGACGGGGTTTCACCGTGGTCTCGATCTCCTGACCTCGTGATCCGCCTGCCTCAGCCTCCCAAAATGCTGGGATTACAAGCGTGAGTCACTGCGCCTGGCCATAGAATTTATTATATAGTAGCAATGACAGTTACAGACTAAATGCTTTGAATAGTTCTTTGATAATTTTCTATTTACTAAATGTTATAATAAAGAAATTTAGAGGCCAAAAATTTGTTTTAAAATGGGACCTCTAGTAATTTAGAGACAATGGAAAACTTATATGGGTATGTGGCTTTAAACTAATTAATTTAAAATGTCAGCCAGGCACGGTGGCTCATGCCTGTAATCCCAGCACTTTGGGAGGGTGAGGCAGGCAGATCCCCTGAGGTCAAGAGTTCGAGACCAGCCTGGCCAACATGGCAAAACCCTGTCTCTACTAAAAATATAAAAATTAGGTGTGGTGGTGTGTGCTTCTAATCTCAGCTACTCTGGAGGCTGAGGCAGAAGAATTGTTTGAACCCGGGGGGTGGAGGTTGCAGTGAGCCAAGATAGCGCCACTGCACTCCAGCCTGGGTAACAAAACAAGGCTCTGCCTGAAAAAGAAAAAAAAATAAAAAGCTATAACTGGTTCATAGGTACATCAAGGTGGCAGAATAGAAGGCTTCACAAACCAATTTAACAACGACCTATATTTAAAAAGCACCTTCATGAGAACCAAAAGTCAGGTGAGCACTCATGGTACCTGGTTTTAACTTCATATTGCTGAAAGAGGCACTGAACGGGTAGGAAAAATAGTCTTGAATCACCATTTCTCCCACATCCCCCAACAATGGTGGCATGGTGCAGAAAGGGAGAGTTCAGCAATTGAGAGGCATTCAACTCAGTGCTTTCGTGTTATAACAGAAAGAAAAACCAAACCAAACTCAGCTTACACCTGCTGATGGAGGAATCATTTAAACCATATAGTTACATACAGTTGCTGGTGATAGTAAGTACACAGAAAATCAAATAATATTGTAACACTGTAACTGTGGTATATGAACTACTCTTATGCAAGGTAGAAAAGACTAAACAATAAACCAATCAAAAATAACAACTACAACAACTTTTCAAGACATACCCAGTAAAATTACACATAAATAGAAACAACAAAAAGTGAGGGAAAAAGAGTTAAAGCATAGAGTTTGTATATTCTTTTTGCTTCTTTGTTTATTCAAACAGTGTTAAGGCATTATTAGATTAAAATGATAGGTTATAAGATAGCATTTGCAAGCCTCATGGTAATCTCAAACCAAAAAACATACAAGGAATACACAAAAGATAAAAAGCACAAAACTAAATCATAACACCAGAGAAAACTACATTCACTAAAAGGAAGACAAAAAGCAAAGAAAGATAAAAGAGAAGATCACAAAGCAACCATAAATCAAATAAAATGGCAAAGGTAAGTTGTTGCTTATCAATAATAACATTGAATGTAAATAGACTAAACTCTTCAGTCAAGACAGAGGGGATAAATGTATATAAAAACAAGATATATTGATCCTTTGCCGGTAAGAAATTCACCTTATCTATAAAGACACACATAGACTAAAAGTTTTAGAAGTGGAAAAAGATATTCAATGTCAATGAAAACAACAACAAAAAAAATGCCGTAGTAGCTATACTTACATTAGAAAAATAGTTAAGACAAAAACTATAAGAAAAGACAAAGAGGTTACTATATTATGACAAAGGGATAAATTTAACAAGAGAATATAACAATTTTAAATATAAATGCACCCAACTCTTGAGCACTGAAATATATAAAGCAAATATTATTAGAACCAAAGAGATAGACTCCAATACAATAATAGCTGGAGACTCCAACGCTCCATTTTCAGCATTGAATTGGTATTCCAGATAGAATATCAACAAAGAAACGTTGGACTTAACTTGTACTATAGATCAAATGTATCTAATAGATATTTAGATAACATTTTATCTAATGGTTGCAGAATACTTATTCTTTTCTTTAGCACATGGATTATTTTCAAGGATAGACTATATGTTAGGCCACAAAACAAGTCCTAAAACATTCAAAAACTTGAAATAATATCAAACATCTTATTTGTCCACAATGGAATAAAATTAGAAATTAACAAAAAGAAGAATTATAAAAACCATACAAATACATGAAAAATAAACAATATGCTCCTAAATGATCAGTGGGTCAATGAAGATATTAAGAAAATTAAAAATTTTCTTGAAACAAATGATAATAAAAACACTACATACCAATATCTATGGGAACACAAAAGCAGTACTAACAGGAACGTTCATAGGTATAAGTGCCTACATCTCCAAAAAAGAAAAATTCTCAAATACACAACCTAATACTGTATCTTAGAGAACTAGAAAAGCAAGAGCAAACCAAACCCAGTTATTAGAATAAAAAAATAAAGATTAGAGCAGAAAAAAAGTTGAACAAAAATACAAAAGATCAATGAAAAAAATTGGCTTTTTTGAAAAGCTAAAAATTGACAAACCTTTAACAGACTAACAAAAATTTTAAATCCAAATTTAAAACAATTTAACCAACAAAAAAATAAACTATGATACAGGAGGGCAAATAAATGAGGCCTACAGGTTCCAGGGCAATGTGAGAGACCTCGGAAGCCGCCTGTGCTTCCTTGTTTCCCTCCACTGTTCTGAGGTATCCGGTTAATTCACAAGGCTTCATCCTCCCAGCCTGGAAAATGAGTCTGGTTCCACTTCTAAAAAAGAAGCCCAAAGCTATGACAGGGATGGTCTTCAGAGCAGTGATCTGATGCTCTGCCACATTCTACACTAACCTGAGTGCCCAGTCCCACAAACCCCCAAGCCAATTTCTGCTCTGAAAGACCTCCAGAGGATACAGAGAAATTTCCAAGGATCTGAGAGTACAGTGGGTAATTGATAGACAGCAAGGTCAACTCACTTTTTTAAGCCTTTGAAATATAGAGGCCACCTAGGTCAATTACCTCAATTTATAGAGAAAAATTTGAGCTCTTTCACTACTGTATTCCCCTTCATACTGAGTGTAGGGGGATTACTGCCAATTTTAATTACACAGAGCAGTGAATGCAGACACTAAGGTTTTGTCCTCTGAAATCTTTCCTGTGGATGGCCACAGCCCAGGCAGATCCATGGGAACCTTGAGGTTCCCAAGTCTTTTTTCCTCTCCATGTTCTAGGTCCTGGGCATGTTACCAGGAGACTGCGTGCCCCTACCCCATGGCAGAGCTGCCATCATCCTCTGTCTTCTTTCTTGTTACTCCATCAGTGTTAACTGCTCTTCTGACCTTTAACCTGAGAAGTCTTTGTGTGTGTGTGTGTGTGTGTGTGTACGCTCATTATGCACACAAACCTGTGCAAGTTTAATGGTGCAGATATGAGTTTGCTCCATATGAGAAAATTGGTAGAAATTCTCAAGATTTCAGGGACTCTCATTCCCAAAGCAAACCCTATCATAGGGTTGAGCCCTGGCCTGTGAGATCAGGATGCGCTTTTCTCCTCTGGACTCTGCCAACTTTATGTTCTCTGGGCTATTCTCTGCTTCTCTCCAGACCTCAGTTTCCCAGTTATCCAGTGAGATATCAGATGTCAAAGTGCTTAAGCCACAGCTCAGCATGCACATGCTGCAATCTCCCTACCAAGTAGGATGAGTGTAGCAGGGCTGTGATCAGGGTGTGCCCAGATCTTCCTCACTTGGGCAGAAATAGATGGGTACTGCACTGGGCAGCTGGACCTGTCCAAAAAAGGTCATGCACACAGGATCCTTCAAGGCCCACAGACAATGTGTGCATGTGAGCCCCACCTTTATCCCCCAGCAGCTCCCCGTGGAGCATACCCAATATGTCCCTTCCCCTCTGCATCTAGAAAGTGGTGACATCCTCACTTAACACATGGACTGATGGACACTTCGTGGTGGAGTAGTGCCACAAAGAGAATCTGAGATGCTATTAACTGTACAAGAAACTATGGATGTGGGCCATATGAAGGCACTAGAACTTGAGAATCTTCCCCACTCCTGCCTCCACCACTATGCAGATAAAAAAAAAACTGTCCTTGGAAAGAGATATGTCTTACCAAAGATTACCAGGGATTCCATGACAAAGCTAGCCCTTTGGTTAGGATTACATTTGCCTACAAGTAGAAGAATACCCAATATAACAGTAGTGCAGACAAGACACAGGATGCTTTCTTTCCCATAAGTAAGAATCTTAGAGCTGAACAGTCCATGCTGACTCTGGACTGTTCACCAAGGCAGTCAAAAATAATCTATCTTTTTACTACATTTTTTTTTTCTTTTTCTAACTTTAAAGTTCAGGGGTACATGTGAAGGATGTGCAGGTTTGTTACATAGGTAAAGATGTGTCATAAAGATTGGTTGTACAGATTGTTTTATCACCCAGGTATTAAACTTCCTATCCATTAGTTATTTTTTCTGCTTCTCTCCCTCCTCCCAACTCTCCACCTCACAATATGCCTCAGTGCATGTCGTTCCCCTCTGTGTCTGTGTGTTCTCATCATCCAGCTCCCACTTATAAGTGAGACCATGTAGTATTTGGTTCTCTGTATCTTTGTTAGTTTGCTAAAGGCAATGACCTCCAGCTTCATCCGTGTCTCTACAAAGGACATGATCTTCTTCTTTTTTGCGACTGCATAGTATTCCATGGTGTATATGTACTATATTTTCTTTATCTAGTCTATCATTGATGAACACGTGGGTTGATTTAATGTATTTGCTATTGTGACTAGATCTGCAATGAACGTGTGCATGCATGTGTCTTTATAATAGAAAGACTTATATTCCTTTGGGTATATACTCAGTGATGAGATTGCTGGGAAGAATAATATTTCTGTCTTTAGGTCTTTGAGGAATCATCGCACTGTCTTCCACAATGGTTGAACTCATTTACACTCCCACCAACAGGGTAAAAACGTTCCTTTTTCTCCACAACTTTGCCAGCATCTGTTATTTTCTGAGTTTTTAGTAATAGCCATTTTGACTGGTATAAAACAGTATCTCATTGTGGTTTGGATTTGCATTTCTCTAATCATTGGCGATGTTGAGGTTTTTTCACGTGGTTTATTAGCTGTGTGTATGTCTTCTTTTGAGAAGTGTCTCTTCCTGTCCTTTGCCCACTTTTTAATGGGATTGTTTGCTTTTTTCTTGTAAGTTTAAGTTCCTTATAGATGCTGGAAATTAAATCTTTGTCAGATGCATAGTTTTCAAAAATTTTCTCCCATTCTGTATGTTGTCCACTTACTCTGTTGACATTTTTTTGTTTGTTTGTTTGCTGTGCGGAAGCACCTTAGTTTAATTAAATCACATTTAGCAATATTTCCTTTGTTCCAATTGCTTTTGGCATCTTCCTCATAAAATATTAGCCCATGCTTATGTCCTGAATCATATTGCCTAGGTTGTCTTCCAAAGTTTTTATAGTTTTGGGTTTTACATTTAAGTTTTAAACCATCTTAACTTAATTATTGTATATGGTGTAAGGAAGGAGTTCCGTTTCTTTTTTGAAATTTTAAGTTTCAGGATGCAAGTGCAGAACGTGCAGGTTTGTTACATAGGTATACATGTGCCATGTGGTTTACCACACCAATCAATCCATCATCTAGGTTTTAAGCCCTGCATGCATTAGCTATCTGTCCTTATGCTCTTCCTCTTCTCGCCCCACTATCCCCTGACTAGCTCTGGTGTATGTTGTTCCCCTCCCTGTGTCCACGTGTTATCATTGTTCAACTTCCACTTATGAGTGAGAACATGTGGTATTTGGTTTTCCATTCCTGTGTTAGTTTGCTGAGGATGATGGAGGAAGGGGGTCAGTTTCAATTTTCCGCATATGGCTAGTCAGTTATCCCAGCACCATTTATTGAATAGAGAGTCCTTTTCCCGTTGCTTGTCTTTGTCAGGTTTATCAAAAATCAGATAGTTGTAGATATGCGGTCTTATTTCTGGGTTCTCTATTGTGTTTCATTGGTCTATGTGTCTGTTCTTGTACTAGTACCATGCTTTTTTGGTTACTGTAGCACTGCAGCATAGTTTGAAGTTGGGTAGCGTGATGTCTTCTGCTTTGTTCTTTTTGCTTAGGATTCTGTTGACTATTCAGGCTCTTGTTTTGTTCCATATCAATTTTAAAATACATTTTTCTTGTTTTGTGAAAAACGCCAGTGATAGTTTAACGGGAATAGTATTAAGCCTACACGTTTACTTGGACAGTATGGCCATTTTAGCTGTATTAACTTTTCCTATGCATAAGCATTGAATTTTTTTTATTTGTTTATATCATTTTTTTTTTTTTTTGAGTTGGAGTCTTGCTCTGTGACCTAGGCTGAAGTGTAGTGGTGTGATCTTGGCTCACAGCAACCTTTGCCTCCCAGGTTCAACCGATTCTCCTTCCTCAGCCTCCTGAGTAGCTGAGATTACAGGCATGTGCCACCATGCCTGGCTAATTTTTGTATTTCTAGTAGAGATGTTTTCACCATGTTGCTCAAGCTGGTCTCGAACTCCTGACCTCATGATCTGCCAGCCTCGGCCTTCCAAAGTGCTGGGATTACAGGGGTGAGCCACCATGCCCTGCTCTGATTTCTTTGAGTAGTGGTTTATAGTTCTCCTTGTAGAGGCCTTTCACTTCCTTTGTTAGATGCATTCCTAGGTGTTTTATTCAATATGGTGATTGTGAATGGGAGTTTATTCAGGATTTTGCTCTCAGCTTGACTGCTGTTGGTGTATAAGAATGCTAGTAATTTTCGCACATTAATTTTGCATCTTGAGACTTTGCTAAAGATGTTTATCAGCTTAAGAAGCTTTGGGGTTGAGACGATGGGGTTTTCTACATATAGGATCATATTGTCTGCCATCAGGCATAGTTTAACTTCTTCTCTTTCTATTTGAATGCCTTTTATTTCTTTCTCTTGCCTGATTGCTCTGGCCAGAACTTCCAATACTATCTTAAATAGGAGTGGTGAGAGAGGGCATCCTTGTCTTGTGCCAGTTTTAATGGGGAATGCTTTCAGCTTTTGCCCTTTCAGTATGATGTTGTCTGTGGGTTTGTTATATGTGGCTTTTATTATTTTGAGGTACGTTTTTTCAATACCTAGCGTATTGAGAGTTTTTAACATGAATGGATGTTGAATGTTATTGAAAGCTTTTTCTGCATCTATTGAGATAATCATGTGGTTTTTGTCTTTAATTCTGTTTGTATGATCAATCACATATTGATTTGTGTATGTTGAACCAACTTTGCATCCCATGGATGAAGCCTACTTGATTGTGGTGGATAAGCTTTTTTTATGTGCTGCTGGACTTGGTTTGCCAGTATTTTGTTGAGAATTTTTGCATCAATGTTCGTCAAGAATATTGGCCTGAAGTTATCTTTTTGTGTGTATGTCTCTGCCAGGTTTTGGTACCACGATGATGCTGGCCTCATAGAAAGAGTTAGGAAGGAGACCCTCTGTTTCAATTCTTTGAAATAGTTTCAGTAGGAATTTTACCAGCTCTTCTTTGTAAATCTTGTAGCATTCAGCTGTTAATCTTTCTGGTCCTGGGGTGTTTTTAGTTGGCTGGCTCTTTATTATTTCCTCAATTTCAGAGCCTGTTATTTATCTTCACAGGGATTCAATTTCTTCCTAGTTTAGTCTTGGGAGGGTGTATGTGTCCAGGAATTTATCCATTTCTACTAGATTTTCTATCTTATGTGCATAGAGGTGCTTATACTATTCTCTGATGGTTATTTTTATTTCTGTGGAGTCAGTGGTAATATACTCCTTATTATTTCTGATTGTGTTTATTTGAATTTTTGATCTTTTCTTCCTTATTAGTCTATCTAGTGATATATCTATATTATCAGATTTTTCAAAACAAACAAACAGCTCCTGAATTTGCTGATCTTTTGAATGGTTTCTCATGTCTCCATCTCCTTCAGTTCAGCTCTGATTTTGGTTATTTCTTGTCTTCTCCTGGCTCTAGGATTTCTTTGCTTTAGTTTCTCTAATTACTTTAGTTGTGATGTTAGGTTGTCAATTTGAGATCTTTCTAGCTTTTTGATATGGGCATTTAGTGCTATAAATTTTCTTCTTAACATTGCCTTAGCTGTGTCCCAGAGATTCTGGTATATTTTGTCTTTGTTCTTATTAATTTCAAAGAACTTCTTGATGTCTGCCTTAATTTCATTATTTACCCAAAAGTCATTCAGGAACAGGCTATTCAATTTCCATGGGTATGGTTTTTAGTAAGTTTCTTAGTCTTGAGTTCTAATTTGATTGTGCTATGGTCTGAGACATGGTTTATTATGATTTCAGTTCTTTTGCATTTGCTGAGGAGTGTTTTCCTTGTCACTATGTGACCGATTTTAGACAAAGTGCCATGTGGTGAATAGAAGAATGTATATTCTGCTGTTTGGGGTGGAGAGTTCTGTAAATATCTTTCACATCCATTTGATCCAGAGCTAAGTTCAGGTCCTGAATATCTTTGTTACTTTTCTGTCTCAATAATCTGTCTAATATTATCAGTGGGGCATTAAAGTCTCCCACTATTATTGTGTGGGGGTATAAGTCTCTTTGAAGATCTCTAGGAACTTGTTATAGAAGTCTGGTTGCTCCTGTGTTTGGTGCATATATATTTAGGATAGTTCATTCTTCCTGTTTAATTGAATGCTTTGCCATTATGTAATGCTTCAATTTGTCTTTTTTGATCTTTGTTGGTTTAAAGTCTGTTTTGTTGGAAACTAGGATTGCAACCCCTGCTTTTTTCTGTTTTCCATTTGCTTGGTAAAATTTCTTCCATTTCTTTATTTTGAGCCTATGTGTGTCATTGCGTGTGAGATAGGTGTCTTGAAGACAGCATACCAATGGGTCTTGGTCCTTTATCCACTTGCCACTCTGTGTCTTTTAATTGGGGGATTTCATCCATTTACATTTAAAGTTAGTATTTTTATATGTAAATTTGATCCTGTCATCTTGATGCTAGGTGGTTATTTTGCAGACTTGTTTATGTAGTTGATTTATAGAGTCACTGGTCTGTGTACTTCAGTGTGTTTTTGTGGTGGCTGGGAATAATTTTTTCTTTCCAAATCAGTGCTTCCTTCAGGAGGCAGATCTGGTGGTAGCGAATTACCTCAGCATTTGCTTGTCTAAAGGGAATGTTATTTCAACCTAGCTTAGGCTTAGTTTTGCAAGATATAAAATTCTGGGTTAAAATTTCTTTTCTTTAAGAATATTAAATATTGGCCTGTAGTCTCTTTTGGCTTGCAGGGTTTTAACTGAGAGGTCTGCTATTAGTCTGATGGGCTTCCTTTTGTAGATGACCTGGCCTTTCTCTCTGGCTGCCCTTAACATTTATTTTTTTCATTTCAACTTTGTAGAATCTGATTTTTGTATGTCTTGGGTATGATCTTTTTATGGAGTATCTTACTGGGGTTCTCTGCATTTTCTGAATTTGAATGTTGGCCTGTATAGGAAGGTTGGGGACATTCTCATGGATCATATTCTGAAATATGTTTTCCAAATTAGTTCTAGTCTCACCAGCTCTTTCAGGTGCACCAATCAGTTATAGATTTGGTCTCTTTACATAATCCCATTTTTCTCAGAGGTTTTTTAAATTCCTTTTTAATCTTTCTTCTCTATTCTTGTCTGCCTTTCTTACTTCAGAAAGATAGTCTTCAAGCTCCAAGATTCTTTCCTCTGCTTGGTCTATTCTGCTATTAATACTTGTGATTGCATTATGAAATTATTGTATTGTGTTTTTCAGCTCTACCAGGTTGATTACGTTCTTCTCTATCCTAGCTATGTTGTTTGTCAGCTCCTGCAATGTTTTATTATAATTTTTAGCTTTCTTGCATTGAGTTAGAACATCCTCCTTTAGCTCAGTGAAGTTCATTTATATTCACATTCTGGAGTCTACTTCTGTTATTTCAGCCATGTCAGCCTCAGCCCCATTCTGAACCCTTGCTGGAGAAGTAATATGGTTATTTGGAGAAGGGAGGGCTCTCTGGCTTCTTGAGTTTTTAGTATTCTTGTGCTGATTCTTTCTCACCTTTGTGTGCCTATCTACCTTTAATCTTTGAGGTTGCTGACCTATGAAAGGAGGTTTTTGTTTGTTTCTTTCTTTTTAACTATTTGGCCATTTTTTTATGTTCTGTTAAAAAATGAAGTTACTTTAAAAAAATTGTTTATTTCCATAGGTTATTGGGGGAATAGGTGGTGTTTCATTACATGAGTAAGTTCTTGAGTGGTGACTTGTGAAATTTTGGTGCACCCGTCACCCTAACAGTATACACTGTACCCAGTGTGTAGTCTTTTATCCCTCACTCCCTTCCCACCCTTTCCCCCTGAGTCCCCAAATTCCATCATGTCATTCTTATACCTTGGCATCCTTATAGCTTAGCTCTCACTTATAAGTGAGAACATACGATGTTTGGTTTTCCATTCCTGAGTTACTTCACTTAGAATAACACTCTCCAGGCTGGGCATAGTGGCACACACCTATAGTCCCAGCACTTTGGGAGGCCGAGGCGAGCAGATTGCCTGAGATCAGGAGTTCGAGACCAGTCTGTATTTGGCCATTTTTTTGTAGAGCTGCTGCAGTTAGTTGGGCATCTGTCCCAGTTCCTAGTTCTTGGATTTTTCAGTATCTGGAGGTATCACCAGTGAAGGCTGTAAAACAACAAATATAGCAGCCCACTCTTTCCCCTGGGAGCTCCATCCCCAGGGGAGGTGCAGACATGTTGTGGGCCCAAACACATTTGGAGGAGATGACTGGAGATCCCGGTTAGAAGGTCTCACCCAGCCAGAAGGAACAGAACTGGGGACCCACTTAAAGAAGCCGTCCAGCTCCACTTTCATAGAGCAGCCATGCTGTGCTGGGGTGCCATTTCTGCCCCTCATCAGGTTGGGCACTCCCAAGCCTGGAGGCTGAAACAGCTATGTTGCAAAACAGCAAAGATGTTGGCCCACCCCACTCTCTAGGAACTCTGCCCCAAAACGTTTTCAAACCTCTGTTGCCCAGAGAACATCAGTGGGAGGAGCTGGAGGTCCTGGTTGGGAATTATCTCTCAGAGATGAGGAGCATATCAGAGTCCCACTTAAAGAAGCAGTCTGGTCACATTATGGTAGAGCCACTGTGCTATGCTGGGAGATTCCTTCTGACCTTTGATGATTTGGTCTCTCCTAAGCTCACAGGCTAGAATGGCTGAGTTGTCCAAACACCAAATATGGTGTCCCACTCCTCCCATTGGGCACTGCATCCCAGAGAGAAATAAAAACCCTGTCTACCAGAGAATATGGGAGGGGCCAGCTGGAGACCCTGATAGGAGGCCCCACCCTGAGACCAAAAAAAAGTGTCAGGGTTCCACTTAAAGAAACAGTCTGGCCACATTTTGGTGGAGCCACTGTGCTGTGCTGGGGGCTTCTTTCCATAGGCTGTCAGTTTTGTTTGGACTTTCCTAAACCCGCAGGCTAGAATGGCTGAGTCATCCAAACAGCGAATATGGCAGCCTGCGCCTGCCTCCAGGAACTCTGTCCCATCCCAGGTAAGTGCAATGCTGTTCCTGGGGAGTGGCTGGAATAGATATATGTAATGTCCATTTATGAGTAAGTCTTGTAAAAAAAAAAAAAAAAAAAAAGTAAGTCAGAGGTCATATCCCTACTTATTCTTCTTAGGGGAGGTGAATAAAATCAGCCCATTTACTCAGCCCTGATTATTTCAATCAGCCGATTAGCTCAACCCAGTTTATTCCAATTAGCCAATTAACTTGGTCTAGGTAATTCTAGGTAACCTGATCAGCCAATTAGCTCAGATCAGGTAAATCCAATCAGTCAATTACCTCATTCCAGGTGATTTCAATCAGCCAATTAGGTCAGCACTTTTGATTTCAATCAGTCAGTTAACTCAAACTAGGTTATTACAATTAGTTGATCCCAGGAGATTAAAATCAGCCAACTAGTTTAGCCCAGGTGACTCCAGTCAGCCAATATTTGAGCCCACATAGTTTTAACTGGCCAATAAGCTCAGCTCAGGTGATTTCAGTCAGTTAGATCAGCCCAGGTGGATTCAATCAGCCAGTTCTCTAAATTGCAACTATAGATTAATCAAGACGGGCCCCCAGTGGTGGATGAGAATAGCTCATGCATACAATGAGAAGGAAAGCAAGGTTCAGAAATGTTAACCTTCACAGAAAGTGTTACATGGCTTTACTATCAGTTTATTTCCCAGACCCTGGGTCAGGAGATTTTCTTCTCTTTTGCCTGGGCCCTGCATATGTTGCGTATTGTGACCTAATACTGGTCCCAACTTATAGTGTATGAGAGACTCCCACCTGGGCGATGTCCACCAGAAGCCTTGTGACCTATCTTTGCATCTATCACCTAAGAGATGTGACTCTCCTTCTCCGCATTGATGCTGCTTATAGGAAAGATTGCTACATATCGTGGAACCCAGAAATGAGGTGATGTGTCTTTCATGCCTGGGTATTACCCAAAGGTCACAGTGTGACATAACACTGAGCCCTGAATCCTGGTGATGTGTTGCTGTTGGCTGTGCCCTGCTTTCAGTGGGGAATTGTAACATGTCCCTGGCTGAGAACCCAGGTGATGTGTCTCTTTTTCCTGGTTCCTTCTTTTAGAAAAGATTGTCACATATCTCTTGCCCAGCACTTATGTGATGTGACTCTTCTGTTTGCTCCCTACACACAGGTAGGATTCTGACATATATATTGGCTCAGTGCACAGGTGCGATAATGACTCTAATATTTTGAACTGGCTAAGAGGACAAATATTGTCTGTCATAGCTAAGTGTAGAAAAATGGGTAAGATCCTAGGTTTCCTTTCTGTACAAGGTTAAAAAGGTTACCACTCTCTCACATATTGTATAAAGCCCTTGGGTGGTAGAGAGAGTGTAGTGTCATCACAAGGTCCAGCATGCAGATGAGATTGTGTTGCTTGTGTGCTCACCCTGACAACCATTAGGATTGTCACCCTTACAGATGGACACAGTCCACCAGTGATGAACTTAATCTCACACATGGATGCAGTCCACAGTTAAAGTTGTGACATTCATTTGTGAATTTCTGTTCAGAGTTGTGATGGTGACTCATTTCTAAACCCAGCTCTGGCAGGTGAGGACTCTCCTATCTGGACCCAGCCAATTAGAAAGATGTTGACTGTCATACCTGGGCTTAAAGCTACAGACACTATCACGGGTCCATACCAGCACAAAGGATTTAGAGGAAATTGTGACTCCCACACATACCATATAAAAGCCCTTGGGTGATACAGAACATGTCTTAACATGGCCCTGAACAAAGGTAAGATTGTGACACTCTTACACACACACAGCAAACAGTAAAGATGATCATCCTTTCACAGCCCACTGTTGAAGTTCTGAATCTTATACCTGGAGACAGTCAAAAGTTGGAAAGTTGACTCTCATGAGTGGATCTGGTCCACAAGTTGACTGCTGTCTCTCAGACCAAAATCTAGCACACCCGTGAGACTGTGATTCTAATAAGGGAACACAGTACACAGAAAACATTGAGGCTCTCATGAGTTGATTCATCCATTGTAGAGATTGTGGCTTATGTATTTCCAAGCAACATACATTGACTCTCATACCTAGAATTTGGACATGTGTGGAATTTTTAATCTTATCCTTGGACCTTCTTGTAGGTGTGACATGTGCCTCTTCCCAGAACCCAAGTGATTTGACTCTCCTTGTGTGGGCCAGCCCACAGAAGGGATTGTGACACATCACTGAACTCAGAAGCTAGGTGATGTGACTCTACTCTTTCCTTGACAATGTCCACAGGGGCTTTGTGACATACTGGTAGACCTTGTCCCTAGGTGATGTGAGTCTTCTGTTCTGCCTTGATGGTGTCTACAGGAAACATTGTGACATATGGCTGGACCCAACACCAAGGTGATGTCAGTTTTTTGCCTTAGCGCTGCCTTCCAAAGGCATTATTACAAATTGCTTGGACTATTACCAAGGTGATTGGAGTTTCTTGCTTGGACCGTTCCCACAGTAGGCATTGTGACATATCACCTAGAAAATGTGACTCTTCACCTCTGCCTACACCCTGACCACAGAAATAATTGTGACATATCACTGGATCCAGAAACCAGATGATGTGTTTCTTTTGCCAGGACCTGGGTCATAGAAAATATTGTGACTTCTCTGTGGGGTGATGTGACTCACTACCCTGCCTGGGGCCTTCGCTCGGAGGGTATTGTGACATATGGCTGGACCAAGCATTTAGGTGATGTGACCCTGCTCAACATCTTGGACTCTGACCGATAAGGAATTTTTATGTGTTGATGTGTGCTCTGCATCTAGGCGATGGGACTCTCCTCTCCTGTCTGGGCCCTGCACATATAGTGTGTTGTGACACATTGCATGTTATCACACCTAGGTGATGCTGCTCTCTCACATAAGCCCTGCTCACAGAGGCATTATGACATCTTTTTTATGTCTGTTTCCTACGTGATGTGTCTCTCCTCTTCTGCCTGGGCCTTGCCAAAAGCGGGGATTGTGACATATTACTGGACACAGATTCTAGTTAACATGACGCTCCTCTTTTGTCTGGGCCCTGGATTTTTAGGATATTGTGATATATTTTTACACTAAACATCTAGAAAATAAAAGGCTCCTGCCTGGGCCCTGCCCACAGGAGACCTGTGACATATCACTACATCTATCACTTAGGAAATGTGGCTCTCCTCTTCTGTCTGCACCCCGTGCACAGGGGAGATGGTGACATATCACTGAACCAGGTAAGCAGGTGATGTAACTCTCCTCTCCTGCCTGGGCCCCACATATATTGTGTATTGTGAAATATGGCTGGATCCAACACCTAGGTGATGTGACTCTCCTGTGTGGGTCCTGCCCACAAGTTTATTATGGTGTGTCTTTTGTTCATCACTAGGTATTTCAAATTTTGTCTTCTGCCTAGGCCATGCCAAAAAAAAAAAAAAAGTATTATGACACATCACTGGAGCCAGCACTAGGTAATGTACCTTTGCTGATTGGGCCTAGCCACAGAAGACATTGTGACATATTGTTAGCCCCAGAAGACATTGTGACATATCGTTAGCCACAGAAGACATTGTGACATATCGTTAGCCCCAGCAACCAGGTGAAGGGACTCTGCTGCCTTAGTCCTGCTTTCAGGAGGGGATTGTAACATATCGCTGGCTGAAAACACAGGTACTATGACTCTCTTGCTGGTCCCTATTGTCAGGAAAAATTATGACATAACCCTAGTCCAGCAACAACGTGATGTGACTCTCCTGCCTGGTCACTGCCCTTAGAGAAGCTTGTAAATATCTCCGGCACAGCACCCAGGTGGTGTGACTGTCCTGCTCACTCCCTCCTTACCCGATTGTGGGATTGTCACATATATCTTAGTTCAGTTTACAGGTGTCACAATGACTCTCATAACTTGAGCCAGCCAATATGAAAGATACTGTCTCTCTTAGTTGGGTTTAGGAAAATGGGTCAAATCCTAGGTGTCATTTTTGTATGAAGGTCATAGAGAACTACCCCTGTGTCACATTTCATAGAAAGCCCTTGGGTGGTACAGAGACTGTCAACACAGAGCCCAAGACACAGGTGAGGTTGTTTCTCATCATTTTCTCACTTGAACAAAGCCCGTTATTGAGGTCCTGAATCTTACAGGTGGACACAGTCTACAGTTGAGGTTGTGACTATCATATGTAAACATGTGAGCACAGTTGGGATGGTGACTCATTTTAAGCTCAGCTCATAGGAAGGTGAAGATTCTTCATTCTGGACTCAGCTAATTGGAGAGATGTTGATTCTCATACTTGGGCTTAAGAGCACAGGAATGATCAAGATTCATACCAGCACAAATGCCTCCAAGCAGATTGAGGATCTCATGCATAAAGTATAAAGTCCTAGGGTGACGCATAAGTGAGATTGTGACACTCACCAAGTTGACAGAAAAAATTGTCATCTTCCCACGTGAACACAGCCCATTGTGAAGGCTCTGGATTTCCCAACCAAAAGCAGTCAAATGTTGGAAAATTGATTCTCATCTGTGAATCTGGTCCACAGATAGGTTGATGATTCTAAGACCAATATTCAGCACACCTGTACAGCTGTAACTCACTCAGATAAAACAGCACACAGGGAAGATTGTGCCTCTAGTGCACAGATCCAGTTTATTGTTGAGATGAACTCATGTAGTTAGACCCAACGTATATGAGGTGTTAACTTACATACTTAGAAACAGGACATGTGCTGGATTGTAAATATCATTTTATGACCTTCCTACAGGTGTAAATGTGATATATGCCTCTGGCCAGCACCTGAGTGATTTGATCTGTAGTCTGGACCCAGTCCACATACAGGATTGTGACTTCTTGTTGGACACATCACCTTCTTGATGTGACCCTATTATCCTGCCTTGGCGCTGCCCACAGGGGACACTGTTGGGACTCACTTCTCCTGCGTGGTTCCTGCTCACAGAGGGGATTGTGACCTATGACTGACCCAGCACCGAGCTGATGTGACTCTTCTTCTTCTTTTTATGTTCTTGCCTCAGGGGAGATTGTGATGTATCACTGGGCCTGGAAGCCCAGGTGATGTGTCTCTCCTTCATGTTCCTGCTAACAGAGAACATTGTGATTTACTGCTGGGCTCAGCATCCGGGTGAGGTGACTTTGCTGCCCGTGTCCTGCTTTCAGGAGGGGATTGTAACGTATCTCTAGCCCAGGTGAGATTGTGACACTCTTATGCACACAAAGCTCATAGTAAAGATTTTCATTCTTGCACATAAACTCAGCTTACTGCTGAGGTTCTGAATCTCACATTAGGAGGAAGTTAAAAGTTGGATAGTTGACTCTCATACATGGATGTAATTCACAGGTGGGTTGGTGAATTTCAGACTATGACTCCATGAATAAGACACATTGCACATAAGGAACTGAAGTTCTCATGCACAGATTCAGTCCATTGCTGATACTGTAAATTTTGTACCCAGACCCAACATACAAGAGGTGTTTGCTCTCGTACCCAGAATAGGGACATGTGTAGGATTTTTAATCTTATCCTTGAACCTACCTGCAGCTCTGATTGTGACATACACTTCTTTCAAGCACCTGAGTGAGGATGTCACAATAAAGACATACACCCTAGGTGTTAGGTCCAGGAATGTCACATGGAGTTGTGACATATTCCTGCCCTTAGCACCTAGGGTATATGTTTCTTATTCTTCTCTCTTGGCATTGCCCAAATTGCATCTTGTGACATATGGCTAGGTTAAAACCCAGGTGATGTAAGTCTCCTGCCTAGATTCTGCCTATGGGGGAATTGTGACATATTTCTGGACCCATTATCTATTTGATGTTATTCTCCTCTCTTACTTGGTATTTGCCAGCAGGTGGCATTGTGACATATCTCTGGGCCCACCTAGGTAATGTGACTCTTCTTTTCTTCCTGGGCTCTGATCACAGAAGGGGGGGTAACTTATCCCTGGACACAGCCCACAGGAGATGTGATTCTTCTGCCTAGTTCCTGTCCATAAGGATGACAGATACACACATTTTGATGTATCTCTGCAACCATAAACTAGATTATGTGACTCTCCTTTATTTCCAGAGACCTGTCCACAGTGTGACTTGTGACATATCACTTGGCACAGCATCTATGTTATGTGACCCTCCTCTTATGCCTGGACCCTGCTCACTGAGGTTGTTGTAACATATGGCTGGCCACAGCCCCTAGGTTATTTTTCTCTTCTCTTCATCCTGAGCCTTACCCACAGGAGGCATTTTGACATATTTCTGGAACTCTCCCCAGATGATGTGACTCTTTTGCCCGGGCTCTTTTTTCAGGGTATATTGTGCCATATTTTTGGGTCCAGCAGCAAGGTAATATAACTCTCTTGTACTGCTTGGGCTGTGCCCTAGGAGAGATTGTAATGTATTGCTGGGCACAGCACCTAGGGGATGTGACTGTCCTCTCCTTTCCGGGCTCTGCATACATTCTGTATTGCAAAATTTGCAGCACCTATGTGGTGTGACTCTCCTCTCGTGTTTGAGCTCTTCCCACTAGAGTGATTGTGACATATAGATCAGCCCACCTATTAGGTTATGTAACTTCCATTTTCATTCTGATCTTTACCCACACAGAGAATTGTGACATATTTCTAGGCCACTCAACTACATGATGTTACCCTTTTACCTGGGCCCTCCTCTCAGGGGTCAGGTATTGCTGGACCTAAAGCAGATGGTGTGACTCTCCTCTGCTGCCTAGCCTTTGCTCAATAAAAGATTGTAATGTTTCAATGGATTCAAGACCTAAATGATGTAACTATTATCTCTTGCCTGAGCCCTGAATACATTGTGTATTGTGACATATGGCTGGGTCCAACATCTAGGTGATGTGACTCTCTTGCACGGGCAAGACATATCTCCGGCTACATCAATTATTTGATGTGACTCTGCTGTTTTATGTGGACTTTGCCCATAGAACAGATAGTGACGTATCTCTGGGCCAAGTAACTAGGTGTTGTGACTCTTCTCTTTTGCCTGTGCCAGGCACACAGAAGGGATAATGAATTATCACTAGACCCAGCACACAAGCAATGTCATTCCTCTGCCTGGTTATTGTCCACAAGGGCCACTGTGGCATATCTCTGGGCTCATGACGTAGGTGATGTGATTCTTGTTTTCTTTGTTGGACCTGCCCACAGTGGTAATTGTGACATATTGCTTGCTGCAGCACCTACATGATATTACTCTCCCCTCTTGCCTGAGCCCTGCCCACTGATGTGATTGTGACAGATAAATGAGCGCTGACTCTATGTTATGTGATGCTTCTCTTTTTTTCTAGCCCTACCAGGGACATTGCTACATATTTCCTGTCCCCTCACCAAGGTGATGTGACACTTCTGGCTAGGCCTTTCTCTCAGGAAGTATTGTAGGAATTTTTTGTACCTGGCACCTAAGTAATGTGACTCTTCTCTACTTCTTGGACTCTGCTGGAGGAGGCATTGCGATGTATCCCTGGACACAGGACCTAGGGGATGTTACTCTCCTCTCCTGCCTGGGCCCGGCATACATTGGGTATAGTAATATATGGCTGAACCCAACAAGTAGGTGATGTGACTCTTCTCCATGAGCCCTGAAGACAAGGGTATTAGATGATACAATTTACTCATCACCTAGGAGATGTGACACATTATTGTTGCCTGGGACCTGCCAAATAAGAAGATTGTGACATATCGCTGGCCTCAGCAAACAGATGATGAGTCTCTCGTAATTGGGCCTTGCCCACAGAAAGCATTTTGACACATCGCTGGGCCCATTGCTGAGGTGAGGTGACTCTGCAGCCTGCACCCTGCTTTCAGGAGGGGATTGTAACATATTCCTGGCTGAGTACCCAGGTGATGTGACTCTTCTGCCTGGTCCCTTGTGTCAGGGAAGATTGTGATATATTCCTGGCCCAGAACACAGGTGAATATTTCACAATATTCACATCACAGGTGATGTGACTCTCCTGTTTGCTCCCTACCCACAGGGAAGACTGTAACATATATCTTGGTCCAACTAACAGTTGCAATAATGATTCTCATGCCACACGTCAGCCAACAGAAAGGATACTGTCTGTTTTAGCTGGGATAAGAGAAACGGGTAAGATCCCATGTCTCCTCTTTGTATGAAGGTTATAGAAAATTATTACTTTCTCACACATTGTGCAAATCCCTAGTGTGGAACAGAATGCCATCACAGAGACCAGCATCCAAATGAGATTGTGTTTCTCATATTCTCACCCTACCATCCATTAGGATTTTCACCCTTACACATGGACAGAGCCCACAGGTGAAGTCCTGACTTTCACAAGTTGACACAGACCACAGCTGGAATTGTTTCTGTCATATGCTACAGTTGGGATGATGACTCCTTTCTTTCTTTCTTTTTCTTTCTTTCTTTCTTTCTTTCTTTCTTTCTTTCTTTCTTTCTTTCTTTCTTTCTTTCTTTCTTTCTTTCTTTCTTTCTTTCTTTTTCTTCTTTCTTTCTTTCTTTCTTTCTCTTTCTCTCTTTCTCTCTTCTTTCTTTCTTTCTCTCTCTCTCTCTCTCTCTCTTTCTTTCTTTCTCTCTTTCTTTTCTTTCTTTCTTTCTTTCTTTCTCTCTCTTTCTCTCTCTCTTTTCTTTCTTTCTTTTTCTCTCTCTCTCTCTCTCTTTCTTTCTTTCTTGAGGCAGAGTCTTGCTCTGTTGCCCAGGTTGTAGTGCAGTGGCACAATCTTGGCTCACTGCAAGCTCTGCCTCCCGGGTTCACGCCATTCTCCTGCCTCAGCCTCCTGCATAGCTGGGACTAGAGGCACCTGCCACCATGCCCGGCTAATTTTTTTTTTTTTTTTTTTTGTATTTTTAGTAGAGACTGGGTTTCACCGTGTTAGGCAGGATGGTCTCTATCCCCTGACCTCGTGATCTGCCCGCCTTGGCCTCCCAAAGTGCTGGGATGATAGGCGTGAGCCACCACGCCCGGCCAGGTGACTCATTTCTGAACCTAGTTCATAGTTAGGTGAGGACAGTCCTATTTGGACCCAGCCAATTGGAGAGAAGTTGACTCTCTGACAAGGGCTTAGGGTAAAAATTATAACCATGGCTCCATACCAGCAGGGAGATCTCAGAGCATATCGAGACTCTCATGCATAAAGCCCTCAGGTGTTACAAAGTGTTTCCTGACAAGGCACAGCACAGGTGATATTTTGACACTTGTATGCACATCCACTTGACAATAAAGGCGGTCATACTGCCATGTGAACATGGCCAACTTTTGAGGTTCTGAATGTCACATTTGGAGGCAGTGGAAACTTGAAAGAGTGACTGTTATATGTAGATCCAGTCCACAGGTGGGCTGGTGACTCAGACCAAGATTCAGCCCACCTGTGAGGCTGCGACTCTACTAAGGAGGTGTAGTGCACAGAAGAAAGCGAGCTTCTCACGCACAGACCCAGTACAGCATTGAGATTGTGACTCATGTATTTAGACCCAACATAGACGAGATGTTGACTCCCATACTTAGAATTGGGTCATGTGCAAGAATTTTAACTTTATCCCTGTATCATTCTGCATGTGAGATTGTGTGACATATGCCTCTGTCCAGGAACTAAGTGATTTGACCCTTCTGCGTGTGCCCAACCCACAGATGGAATTTTGACATCTTGCTAGACCCAGAACCTTCATGATGGGACGCTAGTCCACTGCCTTGGCACTGCCCACAGACAGCACTGTGACATATCACTGTCACTAGGCCTTATATCCAGTTAATGTGAGTCTACCCTTCTCTTTTGTCACTGTGCACAGAAGGCGTTGTGACATTGGGCTCCATGCCCAAGTTATGTGATTCTCCTGCCTGTACCCTGCCCACATGGCCCATTGTGATATATTGCTGGGTCCAGAACCCAGGTGATGTAACTGTCTTGCCTTGGCCCTGCCTACAGGAGGCACTGTGATATCTCTGCACCCATTAGCCAGGTGACGTGACTCACTTCTGCCTGATCTCTGCTCACAGGGAATATTGTGACCTATCACTGGGCCCAGCATTGAGTTGATGTGACTGTTCTATTCTTTTTTAGGTAATGCCTGCAGGAGAGTTGTGATGTGTCTCTGGACCCAATGGTAAGGTGATGCTACACTTTTGCCTTGGTCCTTACCTCAGAAAGCTTTGTGACATATTGCTGGGCTCAGCACCAAGATGATGTGAGTCTCTTGCCTGGACACTGCCCACAGGGGGCACTATGACATATCTCTAAGTTCATGAACTATTTGATGTGACTCTTCTCACTTACTTGGGCTTTGCGGTTAGAAGAGATTGCCAGTTGTCTCTGATTCCAGCAGCCAGGTGTTGTGACTCTCCTCGTTTGTCTGTGCTATGCCCACAGAAGGTGAGTGAATTATCCCTAGGCCCTACATACAGGTGATGTGATTCTACTGCCTGGCCATTGCCCACATGGGTCACTGCAACATATCTCTGGGCCCATTACCTAGATGGTGTAATGCTCCTTATTTTTCTGCTTCTCTTCCCAGTAGGGATTGCGACATATTCCTTCAACCAACATTTATGGGATATGGTTCTCTTCTCATCCCTGGACTCTGACTGCTGTTGTAATTTTAACATAGGGCTGGGCTCATCTGTCTAAGCTATGTGACTCTCTTCTTTTTTCCTAAGCCCTACCCACAGGGAGCATTGGTACACAGCTCTGGGTCCTTCACCAAAGTGATGTACTCCTCATTCTTTTTTTTTTTTTTTTTTTTTTTTTTTTTTTTTTTTTTTTGAGACGGAGTCTTGCTCTGTGCCCCAGGCTGGAGTGCAGTGGCGCGATCTCGGCTCACTGCAAGCTCTGCCTCCCAGGTTCACGCCATTCTCCTGCCTCAGCCTCCCGAGTAGCTGGGACTACAGGCGCCCGCCACCTCGCCCGGCTAATTTTCTTGTATTTTTAGTAGAGACGGGGTTTCACCGTGTTAGCCAGGATGGTCTCGATCTCCTGACCTCGTGATCCGCCCGTCTCGGCCTCCCAAAGTGCTGGGATTACAGGCTTGAGCCACCGCGCCCGGCCAATACTCCTCATTCTTGGGCCCTTCCCTCAGTGAGTACTGTGACATATTGATGGACTCAGCACCTAGGTGAGGTAACTCTCTTTACTTCTTGGGCTCTGACCAAGGAGGTATTGTGATGTATCACTGAGCCCTGAACCTAGGTAATGTTACTCTTTTCTCCTGCCTGAGCTCAGCCTAGATTGTGTAATGTGACATACGGCCTGTCTTTACAACTATGTGATGCACCTCTTCTGCATGAGCCTTGCCCGCCAGTGTATTATGCCTTATCGTTTTGTTTATCACCTGGATGATGTGACACATTTTTTTTTTTCTGTCTGGGCCCTGCTAAAGAGGGTTATTATATCATATCAGTTGGCTCAGCATCTATGTGATGTGACTCTCCTTTCTTCTAGGCCCCAAACGTTTGGTGTATTGTGAAATAACGCTGGGTCCAACACCTAGAAAATAAGAGGCTCCTGCCTGGGCCCTGCCCACAGGGGGCCTTGTGACATATATCTGCATACACTACCTAGGAAATGTGACTCTTCTTTTCTGCCTGGACCCTCCTAACAGAAAAGATTATGATACGTCACTGGACCCCGCAACAAGGTGCAGAGTCTCTTTTGACTGGGTTTTGAATACATAGATCATTGTGACATATTGCTGAGCCCTCAGAGATGATTGTGACATACATCTGGCCCCAAACCCAGGTAATGTTACTCTCCTGCTTACTCCCGATCCAGAGGAGTGATTGTCACATGTATCTTGGCCCAGCTCACTGGTGTGATGATGACTGTCATACCTTCAATTTGCCAATTAGAGAGATACGCTCTCTTATAGCTAGGCTTAGGGAAAAAGGTAAGATTCTGGATGTCCATTTTCTACAAAGGTCACAGAGGTTTACCACTCTCTTGCATATTGTGTAAAGTCCTCAAGTGGTACAGAGAGTGTCGTCACAGGTCCAAGGACACAGGAGATACTGTATTTCTGATATGCACACCCTGTCAGTCCTTAAAATTGTCATCCTCACAATGGACACAACCCACTGGTGAGATCCTGAATCTCACACGTAGACACAGTCTACAGATGGAATTGTGTTAGTCATATGTGAACATCTGGCCACAGATGGGATAGTGACCCATTTCTAAACCCAGCTCATAGGCAGATGAGTACTCTTCTATTTAGACCCAGCCAACTGGGGAGGTGTTGACTGTCATACCTGAGCTTAGAGTGACACATACAAACATGGGCCCATATCAGCATGAAGGTCTTAATGCAGATTGCAACTCTCATGCATATCATATTGTATTAGTTCATTTTCACACTGCTATAAAGAACTGCCCAAGACCAGGTAATTTACGTAGAAAAGAGGTTTAATTAACTCACAGTTCCACATGCCTAGGGAGGCCTCAGAAAACATACATTTATGGCAGAAGAGGAAGCAGGGACATTCTTCACAAGGTGGCAGGAGGAAGAAAGTGAATGAAGGAGGAAATTCTTACACTTATAAAACCATCAGATCTGAGAATTCACTCACTTTCACAAAAACAGCATGAGGGAAACTGCCCCATGATCCAATTACCTTCCTCCCTTGACACGTGGAGATTACAATTGTAGATGAGATTTGCGTAAGGACATAGAGCCAAACCATATATCGCATATATTTTTTGGGTGGTACAGGGAGTGTGCTAACAGCCTAGCTCAAAGGCGAGATTGTGACAGTAGTAAGCAGACACAGTCAAGAGTAAAGATTGCTGTCCTCTCACATGACCATGGCCCACTGTTGAGGTTTTGAATCTTATATCTAGAGGCAGTCAAAAGTTGCAATGTTGACTGTCACACATGAATTTGTTATGCATGGATTTGGTGACCCTCAAACCATCATTTAGCACATGTGTCAGGCTGTGACTTATCTAAGGGGACACAATGCCCAGAAAACATTGAGAAGCTGCTGCACAGATCCAGTTCACAGTTGAGGTTGTGACTCACGTACTTCACACAACATACAAGACATGTTGACTCTCAGACCTAGAACCAGAACATGTGAGGGACTGGTAATCTCATCCCTGGATTTGTTGAAGGTGTGATTGTGACATACGCCTCTGCCAAACACCTGATTTGACTCTCCTGCCTGGGCTCGGTTCACAAATAGAATCGTGATATATAGTTGGACCCAGCACCCAGGTGAGATGACTCTATTCTCAAGCCTTGGTGCTTCTTACAGGAGGCATTGTGACATACCACTAGGACTTGTACTCAGGTGATATAAGTTTTCTCTCCTACCTTGGCGCTGCCCACAAGGGGCATTGTGACATATTGCTCATTTTAACACCCAGGTGATGTGACTCTTCTGCCTGGGCCCAGCCTAAAGGGGGGATGGTGACATCTCTCTGCACTCATCAACCAGGTAATGTACTCTTGCCTGGTTTCTGCTCACAGGAGGGATGGTGACATATCTCTGGGCTCAGCACCTAGCTAATGTGACACTTCTCTTCTTCCTAGGTTCTGCCCACAGGGGAGATTTTTGCACATATGCTGGGCCCAGCTTTAAGATGTTACTCATTTGCCTTGGCCCTGTCTTCAGAAGGTAATGTGACCTATTGCTGGGCCCAGGACCAAGGTGATGTGACTTTCTTGCCTTGACTCTGTCAAGAGGAAACATCATGACATATCTCTGGGCCCATAAAATATTTAATGTGTCTTTCTTTTCTTACCAGGGTTTTGCTTATAGAAGAGATTGTTACATATCTCTGTGCCCAGCATCTAAATGATGTGACTCTCCTCATCTGCCTGGGCCATGTCCACAGATGAAAACTTGACTTTTCCCTGGGCCCAGCACACAGGCAATCTGATTTATTTCTCCTAGTCTCTTTCTACAGGGGGTGATTGTGAATTATCTCTTAGCCCATCAACTATTTGATGTTAATCTCTTCTCTTACCTGGGCTTTGGCCATAGGGGATGTTGCAACATATCTCATGGGCCAGCATGTAGGAGATGACATTCTCCTCTGATTATTGCTTTGCTCACCACTTACTTGATGTGACTCTCCTCTCATGCATCATCCCTGCCCCTTGGGGTGATTGTGACAAATAGCTGGCTGTAGCCTATAGGATATATAACTTTCCTCTTCTTCCTGAGCCCTGCCCATGGAAGGCATTGTGCCGTATCTCTGGGGCTCTCGCCTAGGTGATGTGGCTCTCCTGCTTTGGTCTTCCTCTCAGAAAGTATTGTTATGTATTGGTGGACCTAGAACCTAGGTGATGTGACTCTCCTCTACTGTATGGTCTCTGACGAAAAAGAGATTTTGATGTATCACTGGGCCCAGCACCTAAGTGTTGTGGCTCTCTGCTCTCTCCTAGGCACTGCATACATTGTGTATGGCGAAATATGGCTGGATTCGAAACCAAAATAATGCAACTCTTTTGCATTGACAATGTCCACTGTTGTATTACCACATATCTTTTCCTTTAACTCTGAAATTGAGCTCTGAAATAATCTGGATTTTTTAACTTTGTGCCCATCTCTCCTGTTGAGTTTAAACTTTAATCCAAAAGCCACTCTTCTTCTCTCTTTTCTTCTTCTCTTCTTCTTCTCCTCTTTCTTTCTTCTCTTCTCTCTCTCTTCTCTCTTTCTTCTTTCTCTCTCTCTTCTCTTCTCTCTCTCTCTCTTTCTCTCTTCTTCTTCTCTCTTCTCTTTTTTCTCTTCTTTCTCCTCTCTCTTCTCTCTTCTCTCTTCTCTCTTCTCTTCTTTCTTCTTCTTCTCTCTTCTTCTCTTCTTCTCTTCTTCTTCTTTCTTCTTCTCTTCTCTTTCTCTTCTTCTCTTCTCTTCTTCTCTTCTCTTCTCTCTCTCTTCTTCTTCTTCTCTTCTCTCTTTCTTCTTCTTCTCTTTCTCTTCTCTCTTTCTTCTCTCTCTCTTCTCTTCTCTCTTCTTCTCTTCTCTTCTTTTTCTCTCTTCTTTCTTCTCTTTCTCTTCTCTCTTCTTTTCTTTTTTTTCTTCTTTTTTTTTTTCTTCTTCTCTCTCTCTTCTTCTCTCTTTCTTCTTCTTCTTCTTCTTTCTCTCTTCTTCTTCTTTTCTTCTTTTTTTTTTTTCTTCTTCTCTCTTTCTCTCTTCTCTTCTTCTCTTCTCTTCTCTTTTCTTCTTTTTTTCTTCTTCTTCTCTCTCTCTTCTTCTCTCTTCTTCTCTCTCTTTCTCTCTTCTTCTCTCTCTCTTTTCTTCTTCTCTCTCTTCTTCTTCTCTTCTTCTCTTCTCTCTTCTCTCTTTCTCTTCTCTCTCTCTTCTTCTCTTTCTTCTTTCTTCTCTCTTCTCTCTCTCTCTCTCTTTCTTCTCTTCTTCTCTTCTTCTTTTTCTTTCTTCTTCTCTCTCTTCTTCTTCTTTCTTCTCTTCTTCTTCTTTCTCTCTTCTTTTTTTCTTCTTCTCTCTTCTCTTTCTTTTCTTCTTCTCTCTCCTTCTCTTCTCTTCTTCTTCTCTTCTTCTTCTTTCTTCTCTTTCTTCTCTCTCTCTCTTCTCTTCTCTTCTTCTCTTCTTCTTTTTTCTTCTTCTTTTTTTTTTTTCTTCTTTTCTTTCTTCTCTTCTTCTTTTTCTTCTTCTTCTTCTTCTCTCTTTTCTTCTCTCTTTTTCTTCTCTTCTTCTTCTTCTTTTCTTCTTTCTTCTTCTCTTCTTCTCTTCTCTTTCTTTCTTCTCTTCTTCTCTTCTTTTTTTTTTTCTCTTTCTTTCTCTTCTTTCTTCTTCTTTCTTTCTTTCTTCTTCTTCTTCTCTTCTTTTTCTCTTCTCTCTCTTTCTTCTCTCTTCTTCTTCTTCTTCTTCTTCTCTTTTTCTTCTTTCTTCTCTCTTCTTCTTCTTTTCTTTCTTTTCTTCTCTCTTCTTCTTTCTTCTCTTCTTCTCTTTCTTCTCTCTTTCTTCTCTTTCTCTTTTTCTTCTTTCTCTTCTTCTTTCTTTTCTTCTCTCTCTCTCTCTTCTTTCTTTTCTTCTTTCTTTCTTTTTTCTTCTTCTCTCTCTTTCTCTCTCTTCTCTTCTTCTTCTCTCTCTTTTCTTCTTCTTTCTTCTTCTTCTTCTCTTCTTCTTTTCTCTTCTTCTCTTCTTTCTTCTTCTTCTTCTTCTCTCTCTCTTCTCTTCTCTCTTTTTCTCTCTCTTTTTCTTCTTCTTTTCTTCTCTTCTTTCTCTCTTTTTTTTTCTTTCTTCTTCTTCTCTTTTCTCTTCTTCTCTCTTCTTTCTTCTTCTCTTCTTCTTCTCTTCTTTTCTTCTCTTCTCTTTTTCTTCTTTTCTCTCTTCTTCTTTCTTTCTCTTTCTCTTCTCTCTTCTCTCTCTCTTCTTCTTTCTTCTTCTTTTCTTCTTCTTCTCTTCTTCTTCTTTCTTCTTCTCTCTTTCTCTTTCTTTCTTCTCTCTTCTTCTTCTTCTCTTCTCTTTCTTTCTCTCTTTTTCTTCTCTCTCTCTTTCTTCTCTCTCTCTTCTCTCTCTTCTTCTTTCTCTTCTTCTTTCTTCTTCTTTCTCTCTTCTCTCTCTCTTCCTCTCTCTCTCTTCTTCTTTCTTTTTCTCTTTCTTCTCTCTTCTTCTTTTTTTCTTCTCTTCTTTTTTTCTCTTTTCTTCTTCTTTCTTTCTTCTTCTTTTCTTCTTTCTTTCTCTCTCTTCTCTCTCTTTCTCTCTCTCTTTCTTTTTTCTTCTTTTCTCTTCTCTTCTTCTCTTCTTCTTCTTCTTCTTCTCTTCTCTCTCTTCTTCTCTTTCTTCTCTCTCTTTCTTCTTCTCTCTCTCTCTCTTCTTCTTCTCTTTTCTCTTCTTTTTCTCTTTTTCTTCTTCTTTCTCTCTTCTCTTCTTTCTTCTTCTTCTCTCTTTCTTCTTCTTTCTTTTCTTCTTCTTTTTCTCTTCTCTTCTCTTTCTTCTTTTTCTTCTCTTTCTTTCTTCTTCTTCTTCTTCTCTTCTCTCTTCTTCTCTTCTCTTCTTTCTCTTCTTTTTCTTTCTTCTTCTTTTCTCTTCTCTCTCTTCTTCTTCTCTTTTCTTCTTCTCTCTTCTCTTCTTTTTTTCTCTCTCTCTTTCTTCTTCTTCTTCTTTTCTCCTCTCTCTCTCTCTTCTTCTTTTCTTCTTCTTCTTTTCTTCTTTTCTTTTCTTTTTCTTTTTTCTTCTTCTTCTTTTCTTCTTTCTTTTTTCTTTTCTTTTCTTCTTTTCTCTCTTTCTCTTTTCTTTCTTCTTCTCTCTCTCTCTTCTTTTTTTTCTTCTCTTTTCTTTTTTTCTTCTTTCTTTTTCTTTTTTTTTCTTTTTTTTCTTTCTCTCTTTCTCTTTTTCTCTTTTCTTCTCTTCTTCTCTTCTTTTTCTTTTTTCTTTCTTCTTTTTTCTTTTTTTCTTTTTTTCTTTTTTTCTTCTTTCTCTTCTTTTCTTCTTCTTTTTCTTCTTCTCTTCTCTTCTTTCTCTCTTCTTTCTTCTTTTTCTTCTTCTTCTTCTTCTTCTTCTTTCTCTCTTTCTTTCTTTCTTCTCTCTTTCTTCTTCTCTTTCTTCTTCTTTCTTCTTTCTCTTTTCTTCTTCTCTTTCTCTTTCTCTCTTTTCTCTTTTCTTTTCTCTCTTCTCTTCTTTTCTCTTCTCTTCTCTTTTTCTCTCTCTCTCTTCTTTTCTTCTTCTTCTCTCTCTCTCTTCTCTTCTTTTTTTCTTTTTTTTTTTTTCTTCTCTCTTCTTCTTTCTTTTTCTTCTTTTTTTCTTTCTTTTTTCTTTTTTCTCTTTTTTTTTCTCTCTTCTCTTCTTCTCTTCTTCTTCTTCTCTCTCTTCTTTCTTTCTCTTTTCTTTTCTTCTCTCTTCTCTTCTTCTCTCTCTCTTTCTTCTTCTTTCTTCTTTTTTTTCTTTTTTCTCTTCTTCTCTTTCTTCTTTTTTTTCTTCTCTCTCTTTTCTTCTTCTTTCTTCTTCTCTTCTCTCTCTCTCTTCTTTCTCTCTCTTCTTTTCTTCTTCTTTTTTTCTCTCTTCTCTTCTCTTCTTTCTTCTCTCTCTTCTTCTCTCTTCTTTCTTTCTTCTTCTCTCTCTCTTCTTCTTTTTCTTCTCTCTCTTCTCTTTCTTCTTCTCTCTTTCTTCTTCTTCTTTCTTCTTTTTCTTCTCTTCTTTCTTCTCTTCTCTCTTCTTCTTTCTTCTCTTTTCTTTCTTCTTCTTCTTCTTCTCTTTCTTCTTCTCTTCTCTTCTTTTCTTCTTCTTTCTCTCTTCTCTCTTCTTTTTTTTTTTTTTTTCTTTTCTTTCTCTTCTTCTTTCTCTTCTTCTTTTTCTCTTCTTCTTCTTTCTTCTTCTTCTTCTCTCTCTCTTCTTTTTTCTTTTCTTTCTTCTTCTTTTCTCTTTCTTCTCTTTTCTTCTTTTCTTCTCTTTTCTCTTTCTCTCTCTTCTCTTCTTCTTCTTCTTCTTTCTTCTCTCTTTTCTCTCTCTTCTTCTTCTCTCTTCTTCTCTCTTCTTCTCTCTTTTTTCTTTCTTCTTCTTCTCTTTTCTTTCTTTTCTTCTTCTCTTCTTTCTCTCTTCTCTTCTTCTTTTTCTTTCTCTCTTTCTTTCTTTCTCTCTCTTCTCTTTTTTTCTTTTTTTTCTCTTCTTCTCTTTTCTTTTCTTCTTCTTCTTCTCTCTTCTTCTTCTTCTTCTTCTTCTTTTTTTCTCTTTCTTCTTCTCTTCTTCTTCTCTTCTTTCTTCTTCTCTTTCTTTCTTTTTTTTCTTCTTTCTTTTCTTCTTTCTCTTCTTCTCTCTTCTTTTCTTTTTCTTCTCTTCTCTCTCTCTTCTCTCTCTTTCTTTCTCTTCTCTCTCTTTTTTTCTTTTTTTTCTTTTTCTTTTCTTCTTTCTTCTCTCTCTTCTTTTCTTTCTTCTTTCTTTTTCTCTCTTCTTCTTTTCTTCTTTCTTCTCTCTTTTTTTCTTCTTTCTTCTTTTCTTTTTTCTTCTTCTCTCTTTTTTTCTTCTCTTCTTTCTCTTTCTCTTCTTTCTTTCTTCTCTCTCTTTTCTCTTTCTTCTCTTTCTCTTTTTTTCTCTCTCTTTCTTTCTTCTCTTCTTCTTTCTTCTTCTCTCTCTTCTTCTCTCTCTCTCTTCTTTCTCTTTTCTTTTTTCTTTCTCTCTCTTCTCTTTCTTTTTTTCTTTCTTCTCTTTTTCTCTTCTTCTTCTCTCTCTCTCTCTCTCTCTTCTTCTTCTTTTTTCTTTTTTCTTCTTCTTCTTTCTTCTTCTCTCTCTTCTTCTCTCTCTTTCTTCTCTCTCTTCTTCTCTCTTTTCTTCTTCTTCTTCTTCTCTTCTTTCTCTCTTCTCTCTTCTTCTTTTTTCTCTTCTTCTCTTCTTCTTCTCTCTCTCTCTCTTCTCTTCTCTCTCTCTCTTTCTTTTTTCTTTTTTTTCTCTTCTTCTTCTCTTCTCTTCTCTTTCTTCTTTCTTTCTTTCTTCTTCTTTCTCTTCTTTCTCTCTTCTCTCTCTCTCTTCTTCTTTCTTTTCTCTCTCTCTCTCTCTTCTTCTCTCTTCTTCTCTCTCTCTTCTTTTCTTTTTCTCTTCTCTCTTCTTCTTCTTCTTTCTCTCTTCTTTCTTTTCTTCTCTCTTTCTTTCTTTTCTTCTTTTTTCTTCTTTCTTCTTCTTCTTCTTTTCTTCTTTTTTCTTCTCTTTCTTCTTCTTTTCTTCTCTTTCTTCTTCTCTCTCTCTCTTCTTTTCTCTCTCTTCTTCTTCTCTCTTCTTCTCTCTTCTCTTCTTTCTCTTCTCTTTTTTCTTCTCTTCTTCTTCTCTTCTCTTTTCTTCTTCTCTTCTCTTCTTCTCTTCTCTTCTTCTTTTCTTTTTTTCTTTTTTTCTTCTTCTCTTCTTCTCTTCTCTTTTTTTTTTTCTTTCTTTCTCTCTCTCTCTTCTTTTTTTCTCTCTTCTTCTTCTTCTTCTCTTCTCTTTTCTTCTTTCTCTTCTTTTTCTTCTTTCTTCTTTTTTCTTTTTTTCTTTTCTTTTTTCTTCTCTTCTTTCTTTCTCTTCTTTTTTCTTTTCTTCTCTCTCTCTCTCTTTTTCTCTTCTCTCTTCTTTCTTCTTCTTCTTTTTTTTTCTTTCTCTCTTCTTTCTCTTCTTTCTTTTCTTTCTTCTTCCTTTCTTCTTCTCTTCTTCTTCTCCTTTTTTTTCTTCTTTCTTCTTTTTCTTTTTCTTTTCTTTCTTCTTTTCTCTCTCTTCTCTCTCTTTTTCTCTCTCATCTTCTCTTCTCCTCTTCTTCTCTTCTCTCTTTTTCTTTCTCTCTTTCTCCTCCTCTTCCTCTTTTCTTTCTTCTTTTCTTTCTTTCTTTTTTCTTCTTCTCTTTTTCTTCTCTTTCTTCTTCTTCTTCTTCTTTTTTCTTTCTTTTTTTTTCTCCTCTCTCTCCTCTCCTCTCTCCTTCTCTTTTTTTTTTCCTCATTCCCTTCTTCTCTCTCTTCTTCCTGTCCTCCACTCCTACTCCTCCTCTTCCTGAGCCACTGGTCATGCCAAACAGCACCCAGCACACGTAGTGGCAGCCTCTTCAGTGCTGCGCTAGAAAGACCTGATGTGCATTTATATTAGCTTTTGGAGGATAGTAGTAATCCGGCCTAACTCGTTTTTTTAATATATGTATATATTTTTGTATATATTTATATATATATATCTGTATATAATATAGATATATATAAAAATGAAAACAAAATTACATTCTTCCCTTTACAATTCCCTTTCCCTCACCTTCCACTTCTATTAAATATACTTCAGTAACATTGTGTACAGGTGCAGAGACCACTACATATCTAAAACAGAAAAAAAACTCTCAAATATATGGGAATGCACTGGCAACTCTGCCTTTGCAGAAATCATTTTGTTTCCTCCAGACAGAAGTGTCTCATTATTTTCAGCTTTCCTATCTGAAAAGCAAACTTTGTTTCCATTGACTTTGAAAGGGCTAAGTTTAAATCTAAACTCTTAAAGAAGAACGAGGGTTCAATTTTCTATTAATGAAAATCCCAGACAGGTTTTTCAGCCTTCCAAATCGTTATACTTTTTATTCACTCTTCTATCTCTCTCCGCAACCACCAACATCACCACCCACAAAAGAAGAAGAAAATCCCTCCAATGTTTCCGGTCGTGTGCTGTTGCTAGCTCGGAAGCTGTGTAGAGTTTTGTAATGGAGTGTGAACTGCTGCCCCAGATCTGGGCTCCTGCTCTATCTCCTATCCAGTAAGGAGAGAGGGAGGACAAATCCGCTGAGCAGGGAAAAGTTCTTTCTGCCTCATTTATAACCTCTCATGGATGCAGAGCTGAGGAGGGTCGCTAGGTGCACGGGGCCCCTGCCAAGCGGCCCACTGGCCAGCGCGTTCTGTGCCGGGCGGGGTTCCCGCGCCCAGCAGGTCTCCGCCTTGCCTGGAAAGGAAGTGGCCCGGTCAGGCAGTGGGATCGGTCGCTGTTCCGCATCCTCACCCTTGGCCAGGGAGGGCGTAACATCCTCGATGCGCCCTCGGCCCAGAAAACGCGCGGCTTCCCGGGGAGGCGTCCGCGACGGGAACGACCTCCCCTGCTCCTTAGCAAACACTATGGTCGCAGTTTCCTAAGAGACGCTAGTGGGAAGAGGAGGAGGGAGCCCAGGAAGAGGCTGACAATAGGCCGGTGTGGGAGGAGGAAGGGAAGCCCAGGAACTAGCCGCAAATTCTTCCAGCGGAAGAAGGCTCCCCGCCTTTTTCCTGGACTAATAACGGGACCCGGCACCGAGCCCCCAACTAGTGCAAGGAAGGTGCACACCACACCGACGGATCCCTGTATTACACGCACCTCGCCAACAGAAGGGCGAGGAATGATAGGCGCCCCCATGGCCAGGCCCTGGCCCCCTTCCTTCCTGGGCGTCTTAGGTGGTAGTCAGCCACACCAAAACCCCCAGCCAGGAAAGGTCCAGGGCGCAAGGCTGCCTGCTGCCCCCTCGAAGCCAGTGTCCTCTGCCCAGGAAGATCAAATCCGCAGAGCAGGGTGTAGCACGGGCTTCCACCGAACACCGTGACAAGAGCACCCCGACAAGAGCACCCCGACAAGAGCGCCCCAGGAGGCCACCTCCTGGCCAGCACCCCGATGCTTTGCGGCTGCGGGGGAAAGCAGGGGCCCTAGTTTCCAGGCTTCCCTGCCAGGGAGGGGCTGGAGAGGCCTTAGAAGGAAAGTTCCTCATTCCACAGGGGAAGGATGCCAGGAAAGAGAGGGCAGAAGGTGGGGAGCAGCGTCAGGAAGATGTTTCAGGCCTGGGAGGCTTGCACCATCCTAGTCACGGCGGTTCTATAACAAATAAATTCACTTCAGTATTCCGGGAGGCCAAGACAGGCGGAGCGCTTGCGCCGAGAAGTTTCAGACCAGTCTGGGCAACGTGTTGAGACCCCGTCACTAAAAAAAAAAAAAAAAAAAAACTTAATCAGGTGTGATGGGCCATGCCTACAGTCCCAGCTACTCCGGAGGCTGAGGTGAGAGGATCTCTTGAGGCTACAGTGAGTCATAATCTTGTGCCACTGCACTCCAGCCTAGGTGACAGAGCAAGATTCTTTCTCATAGAATATATATATATATATATATAGATTTTATACGTATATATTATATATAGGTAGATTATATGTAGACAGATTTTTTATATATACGCCACCCCCCGGGAAGCGGCGCGTTTTCTGGGCCGAGGGCGCATCGAGGATGTTACGCCCTCCCTGGCCAAGGGTGAGGATGTGGAACGGCGACCGATCCCACTGCCTGGCGGGGCTGCTTCCTTTCCAGGCAGGGTGGAGACCGGCACAGAACGCGCTGGCCAGTGGGCCGCTTGGCAGGGGCCCCGTGCACCTAGCGACCCTCCTCAGCTCTGCATCCATGAGAGGTTATAAACGAGGCGGAAAGAACTTTTCCCGGCTCAGCGGATTTGTCCTTTTTTTCTCCTTACTGGATAGGAGATAGGGCACGATCCCAGATCCGGGGCAGCAGTTCACACTCCATTACAAAACTCTAAACAGCATCGGAGCTAGCAGCAGCACACAACCGGGAGCATTGGAGGGATTTTCTTCTTCTTTTGTGGGTGGTGATGTTGGTGGTTGTGGAGTCTCTCAAGAAGAGTGAATAAAAAGTATAACGATTTGGTAGGCTGAAAAACCTGTCTGGGATTTTCATTAATAGAAAATTGAACCCTCGTTCTTCTTCTTCTTTTTTTTTTTTTTGTGACGGAGTCTCGCTCTGTCGCCCAGGCTGGAGTGCAGTGGCCGGATCTCAGCTCACTGCAAGCTCCGCCTCCCGGGTTCACGCCATTCTCCTGCCTCAGCCTCCTCCAGAGTAGCTGGGACTACAGGCGCCCGCCACCTCGCCCGGCTAGTTTTTTGTATTTTTTAGTAGAGACGGGGTTTCCCCATATTAGCCAGGATGGTCTCGATTTCCTGACCTCGTGATCCGCCCGTCTCAGCCTCGCAAAGTGCTGGGAATCCTCGTTCTTCTTTAAGAGTTTAGATTTAAGCTTAGCCCTTTCAAAGTCAATGGAAGCAAAGTTTGCCTTTTAGATAGGAAAGCTGAAAATAATGAGACACTTCTGTCTGGAGGAAACAAAATGATTTCTGCAAAGGCAGAGTTGCCAGTCCAACCCCATATGTTTGAGGGTTTTTTTCCTTTTTTAGATATGTAGTGGTCTCTGCACCTGTGCACAATGTTACTGAAGTATATTTAATAGAAGTGGAAGGTGAGGGAAAGGGAATTGTAAAGGGAAGAATGTGATTTTGTTTTCATTTTTTTTTTCACAGCCGTGAAAAGCATTCTGTAGATTTGCTGCTTTTTCAAGTAGGCAGGTATAGTTTCTAAGCCCTATTTTTTCAGGGAGTCTGTTAGAGACCAAAATCTTGGCTAAAACCTCTCTGGAAAGATATACACACACAAAAACGCTTAGTTCTGTGCTACCTTCAAGAGTCTACAGAACTTTTGCAGGAATGGGTATGAGTTCCTTCAAAAGGATCTCGTGCTCCATTTTAGGGAAATGAAGTTGCCTTTTTTCTTTTTCTTTCTTTCTTTTTTTTTTTTTTTTTTTTTTTTTGTGATGGAGTTTTGCTCTTGTTTCCCGGGCTGGAGTGCAATGACACAATCTTGGCTGACTGCAACCTCCGCCTCCCGGGTTCAAGCGATTCTCCTGTCTCAGATTTCCCAGTAGCTGGGATTACAGGCATGCACTACCACGCCTGGCTGATTTTCGTATTTTTAGTAGAGATGGGGTTTCTCCATGTTGGTCAGGCTGGTCTTGAACTCCCGACCTCAGGTGATCCGCCCACCTCAGCCTCCCAAAGTGCTAGGATTACAGGCGTGAGCCACCACACCCCACCCTTATCATTCTTAAAAATACTGCTAAACTGGTTGCATATTAGGATATCTCGTTTTTAAAGGATTTGCTGGATATGTGAGACTTTTAAGAAATGCTACTGATGCCTATGGATATATGGAATATCATTCTCTGGGGTTTTCGACATACTACTTTATTTCTCATCAGAAATTCAGACTCTAAGCTCTTAGCGTGGCAGACACAAGTTTGTTGTGATGGTAAACATGGATTTCACTAAGCTGGTACAGGTGTTAACATTCATACCTAACTTGTTATACCATCTAAGTGACCTTTTGATGAAAGGGTCTTTTATTTCAAGTTTACTCAGGCATGCTTTTGAGGTCTTACTTGCGTCTGATGAAGGTACAGCATGTTGAAGGAGAAAAAATAAACCTTACCTTATTATTCCTGCATTACATCAATAGCTGTTTATTGGCTACCTGGTCTGTGCAAGGCACTGTACAACATAGGTGCCCTGGTAATAAATGGATTTTGTGCCTGTAATCTCAGCACTTTGGGAGGCCTAGGCGAGTGGATCACCTGAGGTCAGGAGATCGAGACCAGCCTGACCAACATGGTGAAACCCCATTTCTACTAAAAATACAAAGTTAACCGGGCATCTTGGCTCATGCCTGTAGTCCCAGCTATTCAGGAGGCTGAGGCAGGAGAATCACTTGAACCCTGGAGGCAAAGATTGCAGTGAGCTGAGATTACACCACTGTACTCAATCAATCAATCAATCAGTCAATCAATCAGTCAATATTGTTGCCCTACATCAGGAGTCCTCAACACCCAGGGCACAGACTGATACCAGTCTGTGGTCTATTATAAACCAAACTGCACAGCAGGAGGTGAGCAGTGGATGAGCGAGGCTTCATCAGTATTCACAGCCACTCCCCATCACTTGCATTACAGATAAGCAGCAGCATTAAATTATCATAGGAGTGCAAACCCTATTGTGAACTGCACATGTGAGGGATGTGGGTTGTACACTATTTATGAGAATCTAATGCCTGAGGATCTGTCACTGTCTCTCATCACCCCCAGATGGGAACCTTTAGTTGCAGGGAAATAATCCCATGGCTCTGATTCTACATTATGGTGAGTTGTATAATTATTTCATTATATATTACAATGTAATAATAGAAACAAAGTGCACAGTAAGTGTAATGGGCTTAAATCATCCCAATAGAAAACCATCCTGCCACATCTGTGAAAAAAGTGTCTGTCACAAAACCAGACCCTGGTGCCAAAAAGGTTGGGGAGCACTGCCCTACATTTTACACTGCCTGGCATACACCAGGTAGCCAAAAAAATTCTTAGTGGGGTTAATTAGAGCTTTTAAAAACTGTATTTGTCTTTCCCTAGCTTGCTTTGTATTTTCTCTTTTTTCCCTGTTCTCAGAGAAAATGGGGTAGGACTATATAAATGTGTGATACTTCTGGTAGCTTAATTACTTTAAAATGTTCTTTATTCATTTTGGTGTACCTTCTTGGACTAAGGTATTTTCACCCTGCTTTTTTGAAATCATTCAGCAAAGATTCCATGTTTTTACTCAGAACAACACTCTTAGGGTTTGGTGGGTATGTTGACCCATTTAATAGCTGCTTTATGATATACCCAGGGGCTAGCAATAAATTAAGCTCAGGATCCAGAATTCCCAACTACCACCTAGCTCCATGGAACAGCTGCTTTACAGAGTCAGCTGGATCTAATAAATAAATAAATAAATTCATAGCTTTAAATGCATACTGCTTATTTACCTCTGTGTATGTGTTTTTATTTTTAAAAAAGAAGACCATATTTTTTTAATCAAAATAAATTTGGTTGAATTTGAAGGTAAAAGGGAATTTAAAATGAAACTTTAGCCTTTGATGACACTGCCATTGATGAATATGATAGGCATCTTTTTCAGTAGCTTTTCTACCTCATGGGATTTTTGTAAGGATAAAATAAATGTTCCAGAAACTCAAAACCTACATATGGAATCAAGTGGTATATTTTGAGATCAGGAAGCTTTGTGGGTATCCACTGTAGATTTCCTTTCCAGAATTCTGAATTTTTGAGTGGCTTGCTTTGGGGAAGGGTGCTACCGGCCTTAAGTATACAGACACTAGAAATGCTGCTTAGCATATTACAATGCACAGGACAGCCACAAAGGTCAACAGAGCTGAAGTCAAGGAAGCCTGCTTGAGAGGTATAGTAGTGGCCTTTATTGCATCCACAAGCACAGCTGGTGCATTTCCTGTACTGCATGTGCTATATTTAGAAATCTGAAATTCCATAAAGTAGGTAAGCTTTTATCTGCCTCTAAGGTGCCATGGTTGGCAGGGTCAAAGTTTTACAAAAAGCTTGGGATTGAGGAAAACATGAAGTGCTGTTGAATGTATTTGAAAACTCCATAGTAAATAAGAGTTCTAGAACTCATCAGCTTCTACAACAAATGAAATGCATTGGCTCTGTAAAGCTGTTTTGGTAGGTGGCTCAGTTTTCCCAGTCACCGCCTCAGTTATTTAGGAAATTCACGCTGATGCTGTCATCTGCCAGTCTCCCTCATGTTTTCAGGTTTGTGGAGTATATCTTTTAAAAAAATTATTTGAACAAGCTCTTACTTGCTTGACAGTTAATGTTTTTGACCATGAATGCAAAATTCTTATTTTGCATATAATAGTCCCTTATTTTCATTTCTCAAGGTTTTGCAAAATTCTGTAAGAATTCTGTAAGAGTTATGTAATAACTATCTGCCCTTTTCAAACAGCAGTGTTTGTGAGCCAGGTCTTCTGCCCATACATGTCCTCTTGAGAGTGGATGTCAGCCAGTTACCCTAGCTGAGAGGGATGGGGATAATACAGGGATGCAATAAAGGAGATACCAATAATTTCTATGATCTGGGACCCCTGGCCTCACACCAGAACTGTCTAGTATACTTTTAGCAAACAAGTGCCACTGATCTGAGTTTTCTCCTGCCCTCCCACTTTCCACTTTATTACACAAGCAGGAGGTATGCAAGGGAGAAGGCAGGAAGATGAGGAGACTGAATTCCAGAAAAGAAAGGGCTGCCTGCAGTAAGCAGACAGTTGCCCCCAAAGTGCTGTGGGCCCCCACTTACCTTAGAGACATGTGCAACACTTGAGAATAGTTGTTTTATAATTCTTAAATCAGTGAACAGACTGTAAGCATCCCATTGGTGTCAGTTGCCAGGTGTCCAATGCCTGTTCTCTGCAGCAACCTTTGTGGTCCCATACCTGGGAGTGAGTTCTGTTCCTGCAGAGTGCCCTGTGCATTCTGGTGCTTTTGTGCCCTCTCCTCTAACCTATAAACTGGCAACTCTAATTCTGTATTTTCACTTACAATTTTTCTGAAGCAGTAATCCTTTGTCATCCTGATCACACTACAAGTTCCTCATCCTGCAAGTACTTGTAAAAATAAAAGTAATGTCCATTCCTTCTGGAAGGTGATTGCCATGCACACAACCTACTAGGCCAGAAACATTACTGCTGGCTGTCCTGATGCAAGTCTCTCTCACCCCCATGTCCAATCAGTCACCAGGGTCTCCCCAAAACCAGGCTCCAGTCACTGACTTTGGCTGTTTAATCACTTCAGATCTAAGGTCCTCATTGAGTCATAAGCACCTCTTAAGTTAATTTTCCGCCACCAGTTTCTCCCTACTGCTGTTAATCTTCCACCCTGCTGCCAGAGTCATCATCCTCAAAAACTAAAGCCGCTTTTGTTGTTTGCCTGCCTAATAACATCTCTTGGCTCCCTGTTGTCTACAAAAGGAAAAATCCAAACTCCTTCACTTATTTTAAAAAGACCCTCATCTGCTTCCAAACCAAATTGCTAGTCTGGGCTCTTGTCTTTATCTTCCACATCACTGCCACACTGAGTAATTCTTTACTGCCTCTGCTTTTGCATGGTTTGTCCTTTTTGTTGTGTCTCCATCCCCTTCCCCCAGCAAAGAACATTTACTCTTCACTCTTCTGTTGAGACCCATCTCAAATACTACCTTTTCTAGGAAGAATTCTGCCTTCTGTTCCTAATAACTTTCACCCCCATCTGTCAAGTATGTCTGCTGTAATTCGTCTGTTAACATGTTTCTCCCACCTCAATAATATTTTTTCCATCTTCTGTACCTAGCACAATTGCATGGTTGGTGCTCACTGACTACTGCATGTTTGTTTATTTATTTGTTTATTTATTTGAGAGATGGAGTCTTGCTCTGTTGCCCAGGCTGGAGTGCAGTGGTGCAATCTTGACTCACTGCAGGCTCTGCCTCCCTGTTTCAAGCAATTCTCCTGCCTCAGCCTCCCAAGTAGCTCAGATTACAGGCACCCACCACCACGTCCAGCTAATTTTTGTATGTATTTTTAGTAGAGACAGGTTTCACCACATTGGTCATGCTGGTTTCAAACTCCTGACCTCAGGTGATCTGTTGCAGGAAGTCAGGGACCCTGAATGGAGGGACTGGCTGAAGCCATGGCAGAAGAACATAAATTGTGAAGATTTCATGGACATTTATCTCTTCCCCAATCAATACGCTTGTAATTTCCTATGACTGTCTTTACTTCAATCTCTTAATCCCGTCATCTTCATAAGCTGAGGATGTATGTCGAGACCTTGTGATGATTGCGTTAACAGCACAAATTGTTCATAAGGCATGTGTGTTTAAATAGTATGAAATCTGGGTACCTTGAAAAAAGAACAGGATAATAGCGATGTTCAGTGAACAAGGGAGATAACCTTAAAGTCTGGCTGCCTGTGGGCTGGGCAGGACAGAGCCATATTTCTCTTATTACCGAAAACAGGTAAGAGAAGTTTCCCTGAATTCTTTCCCCAGTAAGGAATATTAACAATTAACAGCCCTGGGAAAAGAATGCATTCCCAGGAAAAGCTTCTGAAATGGCCGCTCTGGGAGTGTCTGCCTTATGCAGATGTAGATAGGGATGAAACACGCCCTAGTCTCCTGCAGCACCCCCAGGCTTGCTAAGATTAGGAAATTCCAGCCTGGCAAATCTAGTCAGACGGGTTCTCTGCTCTTCAACCTTGTTTATCAATGACAATGCATGCAAGACATGGAAGTCCATTAGTGATTCTAATTTCACCCTGACCTTGTGATCTTGCCCTGACCTTCTGCCCTGTGATCTTTTGTTGTGCTTGAAGCATGTGATCTCTGTGACCCACACCCTATTCCTACACACCCTCCCCTTTGAAAATTGCTAATAAAAACTTACTGGTTTTGCAGCTCAGGGGGCATCATGGAACCTGCCGTAATATGATGTCTCCTCTGGGTGTCCAAATTTCTCTCTTTTGTACTTTTCCCTTTATTTATCAGACCAGCTGACACTTAGGGAAAACAGAAAGGGACCCACATTGAACTATCGGGGGCAGGTTCTCCCAATAGTGATCCACCTGCCTTGGCCTGGCAAAATGCTGGGATTACAAGCATAAGCCACTGTGCCTGGACTTGCATGCTTATTTCTAATATAAAAATGAAATTTTTGAAGATTTTGGAGAATACCCTCATGTAAATTGGAAGCTAAGGCCTAACTATTACTGCACATTCAGCAAAGGAAGTGGGCATAAACTAGCAACTTTGGCACATCTGTCATGCAGTAGTTTGCTGCAAGGTGGAAAAGATTTAGGTGCTTTGGTGGAAAAGACTGTTGAATTACAGAAATTCTAAAACAAAAGTTGGCTCAGTTTAAAGAGAAAAGAAAATGCTTGTTAATGCCTGGTTGCACTGAAAGCTGTCACACTGTGGCCTTTAATAATTATAAACATTTTTAATGGATTTTGGGTTGAACTTTAAATTCAATTGGAAAAATAAATGCACAGATAAAGAACCCAGATCATTTGAGAGCTCCAATGTGTGAATCCATTTTCTCTACTTATTTAGAGTTTTGTTTCATTAGTGGCATGAGTAAATAGGAGTGTTGCTTTGTATATAATTTAAATTCTCTTTATTCCATTACTTATTGGTTTTAAAATTGAATGCAAAACCAGAAATCTACAGGGTATAAATCTTGCTTGATGTGTGTGTGTGCAATGTACATACTTGATAATAATTGATTATGTATCATATTTATAAAAAGAATCATTTGTACTGTTTTAGGAGAACAAACTTTACCCTGATACTTTATTGTTAAAAAAAAAACAAAGCACTTATCTAAATACTAAAAATCCAAATTTTAACTTTCTTTTAAAAGAGGTACATATATCTTCAGAAATAAACGGGATACTCAGAAGATAAGGCAGGTATTCTGAAACACAAGGTGAAACATTTGAATGGGTTTTCTTGTCAAACAACAAATTATTATTATTATTATTATTATTATTTTTTTTTTTTTTTTGAGACGGAGTCTTGCTCTGTCACCCAGGCTGGAGTGCAGTGGCCGGATCTCAGCTCACTGCAAGCTCCGCCTCCCGGGTTTACGCCATTCTCCTGCCTCAGCCTCCCGAGTAGCTGGGACTACAGGCGCCTGCCACCTCGCCCGGCTATTTTTTTGTATTTTTTAGTAGAGACGGGGTTTCACCGTGTTAGCCGGGATCGTCTCTCTATCTCCTGGCCTGGTGATCCGCCCGTCTCGGCCTCCCAAAGTGCTGGGATTACAGGCTTGAGCCACTGCGCCCGGCCGTCAAACAACAAATTTTTAACAAAGAAAAAGTTTGCATTGTGGGTGAAATGTTCTTAGTATCTTTTATACAAGATGAAATCCTGACTGATTAAAGATACATTACTAACTTTAAATGTCTTTCAATAAGTGTTTACATGCTAACTAGTATTTACACTTATACCTGGCAGATACACTTAGATATAATATTCTAACTTAGTTTCATGTCTGAGGAGGCTTGTATATTTTCCTCTGTGATACAGAAAATAGACTTTTTAAGCCATTTTATCTTTCAGAGTTTTAATTGATCATTCAGTGGTTTATAATGGTTTAATTAACAACCCAAACAGGTTTTCTGTGATTAGGTTAGTTAAATCTATATGTATTTGGTTAAAATATTCTACTTCAAAGTTTTAAACCAAGAGTAACTAAAAGATGTCTTAACTTGTGTTTCTCTGAATTTCATTTGTATTTATATTATGAAAATACGTTTTCAAAGAACCATTTTTGTGTTCAAAACTTATTAAGGTTTCACAACTTAATTTTCCTAAGTACAATTTTTTTTTTTTAATCAGACTTAGGCTCCTTTTGGAAAACAGACTGTTTTTTACTACCAAATTTACCATTCCCTTTTTTTTTTTTTTTTTTTTTACATTTAGAGATTTGTATTTATTCCATAAATATTCAAATATCTGCTTGTGAAGGTTCTGTCTTTACCACCAAGCCTACTTGTATGGCAAAGACAGACAGTTGCTAATCTGATGAAAGATCACATTGAAAGAGACTCATCTAGCCATGAACAGGTCACTTCTATCAGTATTAACTGCTCAAAGTTAAGTGTGACAAGAACCTATAAAGTAAACTTTGGCCTTTGTGTATGGGAGAGGAATGGAGGATGCCAGGATGCAGGTCAAGGAGGGTATCCTGTGGAAGTAACATTTCAGCTAATATCTGAAGGATGGTGACAGGAGAAAAAAGAAAGCTTCAGAGAACAGCCGGTACAAAAGCCCTGAGGCTGAAAAGGTGGATGTGTCCAGGGAAACAGGGGAAGTACAGTGTGTTTGGAAGAAGAAAAGACACTGAATGAGGTGAATGACAGGAATGATGAAGTAGGTAGGGGCTAGAGCTGATTGTAAGAACTCTGGAAAACTTTGAAAACTATTGGGCTAAACAGAAGTGTGACGAAATTTGCATGCTAAGGACTATTTTTACCCAAGTAGTAAATAGACCTGGTAGAAGGAAATAATGACTGGCCTTCTGTTTGGAAGAAGATCAGTTAGAAGGCTAGTTTATGAAAACTTTGAAAAGCAATGGTGGCCTGCAGTATAGCGGCAGTAAAGATAGGAGCTCAGATGGATCTGATAGAGGTTTAAGAGGTAAGAGAGGCTTGCCGATGGGATGGTGTGGGGAAGGGATAGATAACTTCCTGATTTTGGATTTTATAGCTGGGTGGATGGTGGTGCCTCACTGAGATTGGAATGCTGGATTAAGCAATGTATATGAACAAGGCATGTTCCCCACGCTTTAAAGAGTTATGTATGTTTTCCATGTTTTCAGCTATTTCTCCACTTATAATGTGTTTTAGTTGGTTAAAAATTATGTACCTGGCATGGATGATGCATGGAATGTACTTATGTAACTGATAAACCAATGTTATATTCTTACATATGAAAATAATTAAATGGCTTTCTCCTATTTTTTTCCTTCTTTCCTTTTAATTTATTGATACTAAAATGCAAAGGAAAGATTTCTTGTAGATGGCCTGAGCTTGTGGATGATTTTCAGATGAGATGTACACCTAAATGTTAAGAGTGTTGAAGTCTGTGTTTGATTTAGTGATGCTTTATCTGTTTGACTTCTAAGCATAGGATTCATGAGAAGAGACTTTGAGGAGGAAGCAAGCTAGGACTCTCAGGATGGCTTAAGCCCATCAGAGCAGTTCTGATGCTAATTAGGAGCATCGGAACTCCTTTCAAGGCCTGATTTTTCAAGTCATTTCTTCATTGAAAGCCCATAAAGAACATAAGTGGTCTTGTACCCTTAATGTCTTAGAGATACATCAATATTTTGCTTCACCAGTAATCTGTGAAAATGAAGTTTATTTAGTAAACAGAAGTTGCTGCTTATCTCCTGGATGCTAAGATCTTCACTAGCTCTGTCAGTGCCAAAGAAAATGATTCATTTTAGCCCGTCACAAAGAGTGAAACTTATTTGCACAGAGTGTTTGTCTAGCCAGCATTTAAATACTTCTGGTGATGAGAGACTTGCTACCTACCCCTAAGCAGTCCTTGAGATTCTACTATATTTTTTAATGGCAAACAAAGTATTTTTGAAACAAAATAGTGATGTGTTTTCTGCTGAGTTGGTACATGCTAGAAGCTGGAGTGCAGGCAGGCTGTCCTACGCTTTATGCAACTCAGGGAGACAGTGTGCAATCTGACCCCCAGAGAGTTCCATCAAGGCATGCCTCAACTACTCAGTGAGTGGCCATCTCCTACCTTAAGATTTCTGTTCCTGAGGAAAAAAAAAATCTGTTTCACTTGGCTACACAGCCATCCTCTTCCGTGTGAGCTGGGCCATCATCTTCTAAGACCATCTCACATAAAAGTTTTACTGGGACTCTCGGCCAGGCACAGTGGCTCATGCCTATAATCCCAGCACTTCAGGAGGTGGAGGTGGATCACCTGAGGTCAGGAGTTCCAGACCAACTTTGTCAACATGGTGAAACCTCGCCTCTACTAAATATATAAAAATCAGCCAGCATGGGGGCAGGTGCCTATAATCCCAGCTACTTGGGAGGCCGAGGAAGGAGAATCTCTTGAACCTGGGAGGCGGAAGTTGCAGTGAGCCGAGATTGTGCCACTGCACTCCAGCCTGGGTGGCAGAACAAGACTTCATCTCAAAAGAAAAATAAAAAAGAAAGTCTTCTAAGACCATCTCACATGAAAGTCTTATTGGGATGCCCATTTTGGGTAATGCCTGTCTCTGATGTCATCCACATAACTCACCAAAATTGGAGGTGAGCCCCACTGTGCTCCAAAGATGTCCTCTCTTATGGTATTAATCCTGACAGATGTAACCTGAACATCCCTTTGGGCCCCAGGTAGCACTGATTTTCCCATTTTGGGGAGAATATGATTTTTCATCTCTTGCTTGAGCCCATGGATATTTCTGCATCACCACAACCATAAATATCATTAGGACAGACACCACACTTCATTCCATTTCTATATGGGATAAGATAAACTGAATATGAAGGAATAGTATTTTAAAAAGCCCTCCCTACTCCTCACTTTTTAAAATTGAAATAACTTGGTGAAGGGTGCTGGGAAGAATACTTTTAAAACTAAGCTTAAGTATGTTTTTTGAAAAGCTAAATCTTAAAGTACTCTACAAATAACTCAGTTTTTTGCCTCACTGTGACCCAAGCATTTGTGCATTTAGAAGTCTAATTACAAGTGAGTCATAAATATGTCTTACCAGATAATTACCATGTTGTGAATACCCAAAATTGGAATCAATAGTATGTTCAGAAACAATTTGTGGTGACAAGTATATATGAGGTAACTTTTGGATAAGCCACTCACAGCTACTTATTTTGGAGAGTGCTGGATAGTGGTGACCACACATGCTATCTGTTGGGTGATATAAGTTTTCCTAAATATTTGTGTATTTGCACTGTTTTGATGCTGCTTCCTCAAGGCCCTGGTGTGTTACATTTTCTATGCTTTGGAGTATGGGCATGTCTTACATATGGCTGTCTTCTGGATATGTTGGATCATCTATTGTGGTAAGATTAAGTGAATGAAAGTTGAATATATTTGCTGTGAAGGCCATGAGGAAATTAATAAAATAAGTTAAAAAAGAAATACATGTTTGAAATTTGAGTTTACTTCAGAGAAATTAAAAATTGTATCTGGTATTACAGGCCATGCGATGTGTCTTACGGTTGTCTGTAGTATGCCTATTCTTTGCATGCCCAAAGCCAGTGTCATGTTGCTAAGAATGTGAGATCAGGATATATGCTGTAAAATTACTCTTTCCTCAGGAAAGTAGATGCTCTGCCTTGGAATGAGAGAGTGTGTATGCATGTTTGGTCTTTTTGTAACAATAAGTGCTGAAAACCGTGTAGTCACTCATCTTCTCAGTTTCTCATTGATTTGGCTTAGTTTTTAAGCGGCTCCAGATGTAGATGTGGTGGGCATGGTGGTCTGTGTGTTCTGAAGCTTTGTGCCTTTGTTACTCTGTTCTGCACTGGAGAGTGGATACTGTGCGGTCATGTGTTTGTTTTGTGTTATGCTAAGGAAAAGGGAGAAGTATCAGTGAATTGGAGAAGTGGAGTGGTTAACAGTGGTCAAATTCTTTTGTTTAGAGATTATTTATTTCATTATTATCTTTACAGTAAATGGAATTTTGTAAGGGTGCCATTTGCACAGCTTGTTTCTGGGAAGTCTGATAGTAGCTAGGGCTGTCTCTGGTGTCTCTTCAGAAAATTAAAAAGAAATCCACTCATAAACACCAGAAACTAACAATGAATCTGTCTAGAATACTTTTAAAGAAGTTTAACCTACAGTATTCAAGTTGCAGACAAACTTTGGTGAAAACCATTTCTTAGCCAGGTTTGTCTGTATTTGCATTAAATCATATAAACCAGAAGTTAAATCTTTCTGTTTCTCTTCTACCTGTGCTAGACCTATTAATAGATAGGAATCCAGTCTGGTAAGTCAATAATCAAAAGTTGTACTTTAATTTTCACCCTTTGTTAGTTGTTAGCTTTTTTACATAGAAACACACTCAGCATGATGGCAGTAAGAGCAGAAGTCATAAGATCTACAACAATTGAGCACTAGCTACCGGCATCCTAATTGTTTTTTTATGCATCACCTTTTTCATTCATTACAATTCTATGACAGAGGGATGTAGATGTCATTATTATCCTCAGGATTCACGTGAGAAAATAGAGACCCAGAGAGACGGCCAGCTATTAGAACTCAAACTATTAAGTTTGTTTCCAGGGCTGTGCTTCTGACCCCTGCCAGACTACTTACCATAGAGACACGATTCGTTCACCAAAAAATACTAACTGAAAACCTCCTGTGTGCAGAGTTCTCCCCATTAGGCACATCAAGGGAAAAGATGGGCACACCAAGGAAAAAGTATAAGTGTGCCAGGACAGGGTTCTGGTTTCCAGAAATAAATCGCAGCTTACCTATTCAATGGCTCATTTTAACTAATATTTGATGACGTAAGTTAGACCTTCCCTTGTGTGATGATCAGGAATGAAGACTGGTGTTCTGTGGACTGAGGGGCTTGCAGAGGTCGTGTTAGTACATGAACTGACTGACTTGGATTTGTGTGGCCTTAAAGAGGGGGAGTTCAACAAGACACTAAAGCAGAATGCTGGCAGACTGAGACCCACTGGGAAAGTAGAGTGAAACCCTGAACAAAGCCTATCAAGGATCAAATTTTTACTATGTTCTCATTGGAAAGGATAGTGTGTGAAAAACAGGTGGTCTTTCACATGGGGGGAAATATTCCAGAAGTGAAAAAGGGTGGGCATGGACTCTGCGATTCTGCTGGTCTTCTGTGTGGTGGGTAGTGGGGGACTCTCTTATCTCTTGAAACCGTTTCTGTGGACACCCACTTTTAACCTCACTGAAAGTGCTGAGCCCTGTTCAAGAACTCATATGAAACCTACTTTTGAAGAGACTTGAAACTGTAAACTCATAAGTGTTTGGGAAATTTAGTTTTGCTTTGGGTAGGGCCAATGCCTTGAGAACAGGTCGATTGGTTTGTTATAATAGGTTATTGTTACTTTACATATTATAGAAACTCAAGATTTTGCCTCAGAATTTGCATCGGGATGATCCTAAGAAGTTCATAACATGTGATATGAGCCAAGTAAAGGCAACATTTGAATTGACTTGACTACTAATCTAATCTAAAGATTTGTCCAAGATCAACTGTGATAGCCTCTGGGAGGTATTATTTCTTTGTTGTTTTGCTTTTTAAGCTGGAGGAGCAACATGTACTGCAGGACAGCGAGAGGAAGGCCTGTGTGTTTTGAGTGTGTTTGAGATGGGGTCACCAGTGCGCCTAGATTCTTTTATGCGGGTGCCTGAGCAAGTTATGAAATTGGTAAATCTTGCATTGTGATAGGCACTTGAGGGTCTGTTTCCTGTTTCTTCCTATCTGTGGATAAGGACTATTTTGAAACCAGGAATACAGAATTGAAGTCATGCATGCTACCAGCTCAATTTTAACTGACTTATCTTCTGTATTTACTACTAGAATTATTATTATCATTGTTATTTTTCTCATGACATTGGGAGAGTTTCAGCAAAACAATAGTGGAAAGCAATCTGGATGAGTAGACCAGAATTCTGTCTCCTTTCTTTTCTCATCTGCTGAATATTGCTTTCAGCAAGCTTGCATTGGGAATAATTTTTTGACATCCAAACCTAGTCCCAGGCTCTAGAACTACAAAGATGGATATAACATGGTTCTAGTTCTAAAATTCACCAGTGCCTCACAACCAGCAAGAACAAGTGGAGAACTGACAAGTGAGAAGCTGCAGTGGAAATAAAAGGTGATACCCTCAAATGTACAGGTTTTTCATGTGTAGAAGAAGATTGTG